>NW_024113530.1:0-9705 GCF_003073215.2 Triticum urartu
TCTAAAAATGTTGAAACTTGGCATGGTAACATCATTTCACCCACATGGCATGTGCAAAATAGTAGAGAGGGTTACGGCAAAAACTGGATGCACTTCGTGTACAAACTAGACAATCTCTTTCGGAGTATCAGGGTTTCGGACGAGAACTCATCGGTTACACGGGCACTTCATTTTTTTAAACTTATTTGAATTCCAGACTTTTTTTGCGTTCCGTATGCACCATGCAAAGAGACGTCATCAATTTTCAACACTTTCTAACATCATTTGCTATTTTCAATCATTTACCGATTTCTTTAGAGAGCTAAATGACCGTGAAATTGAAAATCACTACAAAATGAACTCTGAACATGTTGAAACTTGGCATGGTAACATCATTTCACCCACATGGCATGTGCAAAAGAGTACAGAGGGTTACGGAAAAAAAACTGGACGCACTTCGTGTACAAACTGGACAAACTCTTTCGGACTATCAGGGTTTCGGACGAGAACTCATCGGTTACACGGGCAGTTCATTTTTTTAAACTTATTTGAACTCCAGACTTTTTTTGCGTTCCGTATGAACTATTCAAAGCGAGGTCAAAACTTTTCAACACGTTCTGACATCATTTGCTATTTTTCAGTCATTTACCTATTTGTTTAGAGAGCTAAATGACCGTGAAATTTAAAATCACTACAAAATGAACTCTGGAAAGGTTGAAACGTGGCATGGCATCATCATTTCACCCACATGACATTTGAAAAAGAGTAGAGAGGGTTACGGCAGAAACTGGACGCACTTCGTGTACAAACTGGGAATCTCTTTCGGAGTATCAAGGTTTCAGACGAGAACTCATCTGTTACACGGTCACATCATTTTTTTAAACTTATTTTAACTCCAGACTTTTTTAGCATTCCGTATACACAATTCAAAGCGAGTTCATCAATTTTCAACACGTTCTGACATCATTTGCTATTTTTCAGTCATTTACCTATTTGTTTAGAGAGCCAAATGACCGTGAAATTGAAAATCACTACAAAATGAACTCTGAACATGTTGAAACTTGGCATGGTATCATCATTTCACCCACATGGAATGTCAAAAAGAGTAGAGGGTTACGGCAAAAACTAGACACACTTCGCGTACAAACTGGACAATCTCTTTCAGAATATCAGGGTTTCAGACGAGAACTCATCTGTTACACGGGCACTTCATTTTTTAAACTTATTTGAACTCCAGACATTTATTGCGTTCCTATGCACCATTCAAAGAGACGTCATCAATTTTCAACACTTTCTAACATCATTTGCTATTTTCAGTCATTTACCGATTTGTTTAGAGAGCTAAATGACCGTGAAATTGAAAATCACTACAAATTGAACTCTGAAAATGTTGAAACTTGGCATGGTATCATCATTTCACCCACATGGCATGTGCAAAATAGTAGAGAGGGTTACGGCAAAAACTGGACGCACTTCGTGTACAAACTGGACAATCTCTTTCGGAGTATCAGGGTTTCGGACGAGAACTCATCTGTTACACGGGCACTTCATTTTTTTAAACTTATTTGAACTCCAGACATTTTTTGCGTTCCTATGCACCATTCAAAGCGAGGTCATCAATTTTCAACACGTTCTGACATCATTTGCTATTTTTCAGTCATTTACCGATTTGTTTAGAGAGCTAAATGACCGTGAAATTGAAAATGACTACAAAATTAACTCTAAAAAGGTTGAAACTTGGCATGGTATCATCATTTCACCCACATGGCATGTAAAAAAGTGTAGAGAGGGTTACAACAAAAACTGGACGCACTTCGTGTACAAACTGGACAATCTCTTTCGGAGTATCAGGGTTACTGACGAGAACTCATCTGTTACACGGGCACTTCATTTTTTTAAACTTATTTGAACTCCAGACTTTTTTTGCGTTCCTATGCACCATTCAAAGAGACGTCATCAATTTTCAACACTTTCTAACATCATTTGCTATTTTTCAGTCATTTACCAATTTGTTTAGAGAGCTAAATGACCGTGAAATTGAAAATCACTACAAAGTGAACTCTGAAAATGTTGAAACTTGGCATGGTTTCATCATTTCACCCACATGGCATGTGCAAAATACTAGAGGGGTTACAACAAAAAATGGACGCACTTCATGTACAAACTAGAAAATCTCTTTCGGAGTATCAGGGTTTCGGACGAGAACTCATCTGTTACGTGGGCACTTCATTTTTTTAAACTTATTTGAACTCCAGACTTTTTTTGCGTTCCGTATGCACCATTCAAAGCGACGTCATCAATTTTCAACACTTTCTAACATCATTTGCTATTTTCAGTCATTTACCGATTTGTTTAGAGAGCTAAATGACCGTGAAATTGAAAATCACTACAAAATGAACTCTGAAAATGTTGAAACTTGGCATGGTATCATCATTTCACCCACATGGCATGTGCAAAATTGTAGAGAGGGTTACGGCAAAAACTGGACGCACTTCGTGTACAAACTGGACAATCTCTTTTGGAATATCAGGGTTTCGGACGAGAACTCATCTGTTACACGGGCACTTCATTTTTTAAACTTATTTGAACTCCAGACATTTTTTGCGTTCCGTATGCACCATTCAAAGCGACGTCATCAATTTTCAACACTTTCTAACAACATTTGCTATTTTCAGTCATTTACCGATTTACTTAGAGAGCTAAATGAACATGAAATAGAAAATCACTACAAAATGAACTCTGAAAATGTTGAAACTTGGCATGGTATCATCATTTCACCCACATGGCATGTGCAAAATTGTAGAGAGGGTTACGGCAAAAACTGGACGCACTTCGTGTACAAACTAGATAATCTCTTTTGGAGTATCAGGGTTTCGGACGAGAACTCATCTGTTACACGGGCACTTCATTTTTTAAACTTATTTGAACTCCAGACTTTTTTCGCGTTCCGTATGCACCATTCAAAGCGACGTAATCAATTTTCAACACTTTCTAACATCATTTGCAATTTTCAGTCATTTACCGATTTATTTAAAGAGCTAAATGACCATGAAATTGAAAATCACTACAAAGTGAACTCTGAAAATGTTGAAACTTGGCATGGTATCATCATTTCACCCACATGGCACGTGCAAAATACTAGAGAGGGTTACGGCAAAAACTGGATGCACTTCGTGTACAAACTGGACAATCTGTTTCAGAGTATCAGGGTTTCGAACGAGAACTCATCGGTTACACGGGCACTTCATTTTTTTAAACTTATTTGAACTCCAGACTTTTTTGGCATTCTGTATGCACCATTCAAAGCGAGGTCATCAATTTTCAACATGTTCTGACATCATTTGCTATTTTTCAGTCATTTACCGATTTGTTTAGAGAGCTAAATGACCGTGAAATTTAAAATCACTACAAAATTAACTCTGAAAAGGTTGAAACTTGGCATGGTATCATCATTTCACACACATGGAATGTGAAAAAGAGTAGAGAGGGTTACGACAAAAACTAGACGCACTTCGTGTACAAACTGGACAATCTATTTCGGAGTATCAGGGTTTATGACAAGAACTCATCTGTTACACGGGCACTTCATTTTTTTAAACTTATTTGAACTCCAGACTTTTTTCGCATTCCGTATGCACCATTCAAAGCGACGTCATCAATTTTCAACACTTTCGAACATCATTTGCTATTTTTAGTCATTTACCGATTTATTTAGAGAGCTAAATGACCATGAAATTGAAAATCACTACAAAGTGAACTCTGAAAATGTTGAAACTTTGCATGGTATCATCATTTCACCCACATGGCATGTGCAAAATACTAGAGAGGGTTACGGCAAAAACTAGATGCACTTCGTGTACAAACTGGACAATCTGTTTCAGAGTATCAGGGTTTCGGACGAGAACTCATCGGTTACACGGGCACTTCATTTTTTTAAACTTATTGAACTCCAGACTTTTTTTGCGTTCTGTATGCACCATTCAAAGCGAGGTCATCTATTTTCAACACGTTCTGACATCATTTGCTATTTTTCAGTCATTTACCGATTTGTTTAGAGAGCTAAATGACCGTGAAATTGAAAATCACTACAAAATTAACTCTGAAAACGTTGAAACTTGGCATGGTATCATCATTTCACACACATGGTATGTGAAAAAGAGTAGAGAGGGTTACGACAAAAACTGGACGCACTTCGTGTACAAACTGGACAATCTATTTAGAAGTATCAGGGTTTACGACGAGAACTCATCTGTTACACGGGCACTTCTTTTTTTTAAACTTATTTGAACTCCAGACTTTTTTTTCATTCCTATGCACCATTCAAAGAGACGTCATCAATTTTCAACACTTTCTAACATCATTTGCTATTTTATAGTCATTTACCAATTTGTTTAGAGAGCTAAATGACCGCGAAATTGAAAATCACTACAAAACGAACTCTGAAAATGTTGAAACTTGGCATGGTATCATCATTCACCCACATAGCATGTGCAAAATAGTAGAGAGGGTTACGGCAAAAACTCGACGCACTTCATGTACAAACTGGAAAATCTCTTTCGGAGTATCAGGGTTTCGGACGAGAACTCATCTGTTACATGGGCACTTCATTTTTTTAAACTTATTTGAACTCCAGACATTTTTTGTGTTCCGTATGCACCATTCAAAGAGACGTCATCAATTTTCAAAACTTTCTAACAACATTTGCTATTTTCAGTCATTTACCGATTTATTTAGAGAGCTAACTGACCATGAAATTGAAAATCACTACAAAATGAACTCTGAAAATGTTGAAACTTGGCATGGTATCATCATTTCACCCACATGGCATGTGCAAAATAGTAGAGAGGGTTACGGCAAAAACTGGACGCACTTCATGTACAAACTGGACAATCTCTTTCGGAGTATCACGGTTTTAGACGAGAACTCATCTATTACACGAGCACTTCATTTTTTAAACTTATTTGAACTCCAGACTTTTTTCGCGTTCCGTATGCACCATTCAAAGCGACATCATCAATTTTCAACACTTTTTAACATCATTTGCTATTTTCAGTCATTTACTGATTTTTTTAGAGAGCTAAATGACTGTGAAATTGAAAAACACTACAAAATGAACTCTGAAAATTTTGAAACTTGGCATGGTTTCATCATTTCACCCACATGGCATGTGCAAAATACTAGAGAGAGTTACGGCAAAAACTGGACGCACTTCGTGTAAAAACTGGACAATCTGTTTCAGAGTATCAGGGTTACGGACGAGAACTCATCGGTTACACGGGCACTTCATTTTTTTAAACTTATTTGAACTCCAGACTTTTTTCACGTTCCGTATGCACCATTCAAAGCGACGTCATCAATTTTCAACACTTTCTAACATCATTTGCTATTTTCAGTCATTTACCGATTTATTTAGAGAGCTAAATGACTGTGAAATTGAAAATCACTACAAACTGAACTCTGAAAATGTTGAAACTTGGCATGGTATCATCATTTCACCCACATGGCATGTGCAAAATTGTAGAGAGGGTTACGGCAAAAACTGGACGCACTTCGTGTACAAACTGGACAATCTATTTCAGAGTATCAGGGTTTCGGACGAGAACTCATCGGTTACACGGGCACTTCATTTTTTTAAACTTATTGAACTCCAGACTTTTTTTGCGTTCTGTATGCACCATTCAAAGTGAGGTCATCTATTTTCAACACGTTCTGACATCATTTGCTATTTTTCTGTCATTTACCGATTTGTTTAGAGAGCTAAATGACCGTGAAATTGAAAATCACTACAAAATTAACTCTGAAAACGTTGAAACTTGGCATGGTATCATCATTTCACACACATGGCATGTGAAAAAGAGTAGAGAGGGTTACGACAAAAACTGGACGCACTTCGTGTACAAACTGGACAATCTATTTAGAAGTATCAGGGTTTACGACGAGAACTCATCTGTTACACGGGCACTTCTGTTTTTTTAAACTTATTTGAACTCCAGACTTTTTTTTCATTCCTATGCATCATTCAAAGAGACGTCATCAATTTTCAACACTTTCTAACATCATTTGCTATTTTATAGTCATTACCGATTTGTTTAGAGAGCTAAATGACCGTGAAATTGAAAATCACTACAAAACAAACTCTGAAAATGTTGAAACTTGGCATGGTATCATCATTCACCCACATAGCATGTGCAAAATAGTAGAGAGGGTTACGGCAAAAACTCGACGCACTTCATGTACAAACTGGAAAATCTCTTTCGGAGTATCAGGGTTTCGGACGAGAACTCATCTGTTACATGGGCACTTCATTTTTTTAAACTTATTTGAACTCCAGACATTTTTTGTGTTCCGTATGCACCATTCAAAGAGATGTCATCAATTTTCAACACTTTCTAACAACATTTGCTATTTTCAGTCATTTACCGATTTATTTAGAGAGCTAGATGACCATGAAATTTAAAATCACTACAAAATGAACTCTGAAAATGTTGAAACTTGGCATGGTATCATCATTTCACCCACATGGCATGTGCAAAATAGTAGAGAGGGTTACGGCAAAAACTGGATGCACTTCATGTACAAACTGGACAATCTCTTTCGGAGTATCACGGTTTCAGACGAGAACTCATCTATTACACGAGCACTTCATTTTTTAAACTTATTTGAACTCCAGACTTTTTTCGCGTTCCGTATGAACCATTCAAAGCGAGGTCATCAATTTTCAACATGTTCTGACATCATTTGCTATTTTTCAGTCATTTACCGATTTGTTTAGAGAGCTAAATGGTCGTGAAATCTAAAATCACTACAAAATTAACTCTGAAAAGGTTGAAACTTGGCATGGTATCATCATTTCACACACATGGCATGTGAAAAAGAGTAGATAGGGTTACGACAAAAACTAGACGCACTTCGTGTACAAACTGGACAATCTATTTCGGAGTATCAGGGTTTACGACAAGAACTCATCTGTTACACGGGCACTTCATTTTTTTAAACTTATTTGAACTCCAGACTTTTTTCGCGTTCCGTATGCACCATTGAAAGTGACGTCATCAATTTTCAACACTTTCTAACATCATTTGCTATTTTTAGTCATTTACCGATTTATTTAGAGAGCTAAATGACCATGAAATTGAAAATCACTACAAAGTGAACTCTGAAAAGGTTGAAACTTCGCATGGTATCATCATTTCACCCACATGGCATGTGCAAAATACTAGAGAGGGTAACGGCAAAAACTGGACGCACTTCGTGTACAAACTGGACAATCTGTTTCAGAGTATCAGGGTTTCGGACGAGAACTCATCGGTTACACGGGCACTTCATTTGTTTAAACTTATTGAACTCCAGACTTTTTTTGCGTTCTGTATGCACCATTCAAAGCGAGGTCATCCATTTTCAACACGTTCTGACATCATTTGCTATTTTTCAGTCATTTACCGATTTGTTTAGAGAGCTAAATGACCGTGAAATTGAAAATCACTACAAAATTAACTCTGAAAACGTTGAAACTTGGCATGGTGTCATCATTTCACACACATGGCATGTGAAAAAGAGTAGAGAGGGTTACGACAAAAACTGGACGCACTTCGTGTACAAACTGGACAATCTATTTAGAAGTATCAGGGTTTACGACGAGAACTCATCTGTTACACGGGCACTTCTTTTTTTTAAACTTATTTGAACTCCAGACTTTTTTTTCATTCCTATGCACCATTCAAAGAGACGTCATCAATTTTCAACACTTTCTAACATCATTTGCTATTTTATAGTCATTTACCGATTTGTTTAGAGAGCTAAATGACCGTGAAATTGAAAATCACTACAAAACGAATTCTGAAAATGTTGAAACTTGGCATGGTATCATCATTCACCCACATAGCATGTGCAAAATAGTAGAGAGGGTTACGGCAAAAACTCGACGCACTTCATGTACAAACTGGAAAATCTCTTTCGGAGTATCAGGGTTTCGGACGAGAACTCATCTGTTACATGGGCACTTCATTTTTTTAAACTTATTTGAACTCCAGACATTTTTTGTGTTCCGTATGCACCATTCAAAGAGACGTCATCAATTTTCAACACTTTCTAACAACATTTGCTATTTTCATTCATTTACCGATTTATTTAGAGAGCTAAATGACCATGAAATTGAAAATCACTACAAAATTAACTCTGAAAATGTTGAAACTTGGCATGGTATCATCATTTCACCCACATGGCATGTGCAAAATAGTAGAGAGGGTTACGGCAAAAACTGGATGCACTTCATGTACAAACTGGACAATCTCTTTCGGAGTATCACGGTTTCAGACGAGAACTCATCTATTACACGAGCACTTCATTTTTTAAACTTATTTGAACTCCAGACTTTTTTCGCGTTCCGTATGCACCATTCAAAGCGACATCATAAATTTTCAACACTTTCTAACATCATTTGCTATTTTCAGTCATTTACCGATTTATTTAGAGAGCTAAATGACTGTGAAATTGAAAATCACTACAAAGTGAACTCTAAAAATGTTGAAACTTGGCATGGTATCATCATTTCACCCACATGGCATGTGCAAAATACTAGAGAGGGTTAAAGCAAAAACTGGACGCACTTCATGTACAAACTGGACAATCTGTTTCAGAGTATCAGGGTTACGGACGAGAACTCATCGGTTACACGGGCACTTCATTTTTTTAAACTTATTTGAACTCCAGACTTTTTTCGCGTTCCGTATGCACCATTCAAAGCGATGTCATCAATTTTCAACACTTTCTAACATCATTTGCTATTTTCAGTCATTTACCGATTTATTTAGAGAGCTAAATGACCATGAAATTGAAAGTCACTACAAAGTGAACTCTGAAAATGTTGAAACTTCGCATGGTATCATCATTTCACCCACATGGCATGTGCAAAATACTAGAGAGGGTTACGGAAAAAACTGGACGCACTTCGTGTACAAACTGGACAATCTGTTTCAGAGTATCAGGGTTTCGGACGAGAACTCATCGGTTACACAGGCACTTCATTTTTTTAAACTTATTGAACTCCAGACTTTTTTTGCATTCTGTATGCACCATTCAAAGCGAGGTCATCTATTTTCAACACGTTCTGACATCAGTTGCTATTTTTCAGTCATTCACCGATTTGTTTAGAGAGCTAAATGACCGTGAAATTGAAAACAACTATAAAATTAACTCTGAAAACGTTGAAACTTGGCATGGTATCATCATTTCACACACATGGCATGTGAAAAAGAGTAGAGAGGGTTACGACAAAAACTGGACGCACTTCGTGTACAAACTGGACAATCTATTTAGAAGTATCAGGGTTTACGACGAGAACTCATCTGTTACACGGGCACTTCTTTTTTTTAAACTTATTTGAACTCCAGACTTTTTTTTCATTCCTATGCACCATTCAAAGAGACGTCATCAATTTTCAACACTTTCTAACATCATTTGCTATTTTATAGTCATTTACCGATTTGTTTAGAGAGCTAAATGACCGTGAAATTGAAAATCACTACAAAACGAACTCTGAAAATGTTGAAACTTGGCATGGTATCATCATTCACCCACATAGCATGTGCAAAATAGTAGAGAGGGTTATGCCAAAAACTCGACGCACTTCATGTACAAACTGGAAAATCTCTTTCGGAGTATCAGGGTTTCGGACGAGAACTCATCTGTTACATGGGCAGTTCATTTTTTTAAACTTATTTGAACTCT
>NW_024113531.1:0-69058 GCF_003073215.2 Triticum urartu
CTTACGCTTAAGATGCCCGGTCCACGAGGCATCATCTCATTAAAGGGAAAACATTGAGTGTTCCCCCCGTGCGGAAAACAGTGCGGCTGCCTTGACAGCCCCACAATAAAGTGGCTTCACCAGCTAAAGCATCTAAATAGGTCATCAAGACCACGGACACGGCTAGACGAGTCCGGCATAAACATACAATTGATAAAGGCTTAATAGCCGTATACCCCTGTACTAGGGGCTCCGTGCATATAAAACAAGAGACAATAAAGCTCAATTTTACCCATTTCGATTTATACTTCGTTTATTTAGCATAACTTATGTTCGGCACGATCTTTCTTTAACTAAGTTCCTCTCTTTTACAGATGAACACCGTGCTACGCCTGTCCAGGATACGGCCCAACAGAGACACAGGCGCAGACGTGCAGCAGGGGCCCGTTCCAAGGAATCTTTTCAAATTAAGACCTTGCGTAAACCTTTTTTACTATCTCTTGTTGATACACATCCCCCGGTTTCTTGATATAACCAAGGAGGAGGCTGGCGTTTTGGCATGTGGCCATGTCAGAATTTTGCGCGTACCTGGACACTAGGGGCTTATTACTAAGGGCGTTACCCCGCCCGCCCTCATAAAGACCGAATACCTTAGGGAGTGTTCGGCGTCGCGAGTTTGGCCTTATATGCATCAGCTCCTAATCATGTCTTTGGTCAAATGTTGGGTTTGCCCGGCTCCTATGTTTTGCTGCCTTACGTTCCGCTCCATCGGCTAAGGCGGCACCAGGAGAACTACTCGATTGTGCCCCGGTTCGGCCAGGCGAGCACCTCAGAAGAGAAAGCCGAAAATTGACTGTCATGATATAGCGTGAGACTGGTCAACCACTCGATGACTTACCGGAATCTTTAGGATTCCTCGCATTAACGAAGGGCCGTTTCCCGGCCAGGCACATACGCGCCCTGAGTTCAGGCGAGTGCAGGCGCCACCAGGGGCTATATAAGTAGCCTCACTGTCAAACTCCTATGGCTAAGTGAAATTGATAAAGCAACATAGTCCGACTGCCTAGTTCGCTGCGCTATCACCTCCTTTGTAGGACCAAGACGTTGGATCAAGTGTGAAAATGCGCCTTCTGCGAACACCCCCGCATTATGTGCGTGGGGGCTGAAGCCGACGACTGCCATCTTTCAGATTATACATACATATATGTTAAACGGCCGCACAAGAGGTATCATAATACTTGCAGGCACAAGTATAAAAAGCTTCTACAATTTATCAAAATATTGTTTTACAATAATACATGCTATTCGAATATAGTATCCTTCGAGCACTGCGTCTCTATTAAACAAGTGCCTTGCAGAACTTCCTGAAAATAGCGCTCGGCAGGTACTCGGCTTCCATCCGAGTCTGGGGATGCAACAGCGGTGGCTTCCATTTCCGCCCAGTATGTCTTGACACGGGCAAGAGCCATCCGCGCACCCTTTATGCACGCTGACCTCTTCATCGCATTGATATGCGACGCCGCACCAAGGAACTGTTGCACCAAGTTGAAATAACTTTTCGGCTCTGGCCTCTCTGGCCACAGATGACTCACGACATACTTCATGGCGAGTCCGGACAACCTATTTATCTCGGCCCATTCGGCCAAACAATCGACTAATGATAGTGGACGCTCTGGATTGTGGAACTGCGACCAGAAGAGCTTTTCCACTTCGCGATCTTCTTGATCTGGGAAGTGCTCGGCCGCATCTGCGGCACTCGCTGCTAAATCCAGATAGGTGTCCGCCGTACTCCACATCTGGTCTAACGGAGCATGTTTAGGATCACAGAACTTCCTCCGCAGCATAAAGGGCTTTCCAGCCGCGATCTCTCCGGCCTGACGCAGCTCCTCCTTCATAGCTCTCATCACAGAGCGAGCGTCCTTGGCATCGGCAACAGCCTTCTTCAGGTCCGTCTGTTCCGCCCGATCTTCTTTTTCAAGAAGATTGCAACAGTCAGCAGCGTTCTTCAGCTTCACGGCCATCTCGGCCATTTCCTTCTTGCTTCGGCAGTGAGCAGCATGTTCGGCTTTCAGCTCTTCAATTGCCTTTCCGGCAGCCGCATCACTTTTCCTGGCTTGCTCCTTGGCTCGGGCAAGTTTCGCCCGAAGATTCTCCATGGCAGCAGCACCATATGCATCAAGCGCACACATTGTAAGATACTGGCATAAAGCTCCTCTTACCAGGCGCCGCCGACGGAATTACATACCTTGTGCCTCGTCAAGCCGCATGTTGACAAGCGCGATGTCGGCATCTACCATGTCAAGTTGCCGCTTTAGCTCGACAAATCCATTAGTCCGGCTGGCCACCGGACACTTCGCCACCTACGTATAAAGGCGGCATATTAGACCTGGGATTATGATCCTCTGTGCGCCGTCACTTTTGACAACACACAGAGTCTCAGGGGCTACTATCTACACATAGCGCATCTTATTTATGCGCAACTGTCCAAAAAGGGTACATTATTTCGCGTACCTCAAAACCTGTCAGTAAACTCCTGACGGCCTCGTGCAATCCGCTCTCCGCGGATGAAATCCTCTCAATCACCGTACCCATCAATGCACGGTGCTCCTCTGAGATAGATGCTCGCCCTAGCAGATCCTTCAGCTCCTCCGACCACACACCAGACGGCGCCGGACTCGTCCGATGGCCCTTTTCGAAGGCCGGACGCGGAGGGCTTTGGGGGGCCATATGACTACCTTCCGGCCCCGCCGGATTCGGAGAAACCCTTCGTGAAGATACCTCAGGGTCGCCCGCCTCGCAAGGCGGTACGGCAGGGGGAGGCGTTCCGCTCTCCATCATCTCCGGAAGAAGATCCCCCGAAGACGAGCTCTGCTAAGAAGGGCTAAGGTCCGAGCTACAAGGTAAATTTTTGATTACTTTTCTCAGATATAAAGCAGGGATTTCTCTTGTTTCTTAAAAAGAAAACTCCTCTCTACTTACGGCTCGGTGGAGGGCTGATCCCCTTGAGGGCATAATTCGGTCGAAGTATCCCCCAGCACAGGACCCTCTGGCGAAGATTTCTTCCCCCGCTTTAAGACCATGGTCTCCGGGTCTTCAGAGGCGGTCCTCTTCTTCCCCTAAGGAGAGGAATTTTCGATTCCTCCCTTCCGGACAACCTCCTTTGAGGAGGCTGGAACTTCCTTGTCCCCTCCCTCTCTTCCCTTTGAAGGCACAACCTCCAACATCCTAACTAGCACGGGACCCGGCGTGGTCTCGGGGAGGGGGGCCGGACACCTGATTAGCTTTGCTTTCGCTATCCACTCCTGTTTAAAGGACAACTCTTTTAGGGGCAATTTTATGATAAATATACTGATAGCGAGTCCGGGCACAAGGCTACTTACTTGAGTATCCGGACAATTGCAGCTCAGACCTGCGTCCTCCGTAGAATCCAGACACACTACTTGTGGTCCGAAGAACAATTTGTACATCTCCACGGGCGTCATGCCAAGAAAATGTTGGAGAACTCGTGGTCCCTCCGGGTTGAACTCCCACAGGCGGAGGGGGCGACGTTTGTAGGGCAGAACTCGGCGAATTAACATAACCTGCGTCACCACAACCAGACTGATGTCTCTTTCTAGGAGATCTCGGATGTGGCCCTGCAACAGGGGCACGTCCTTTGCCGGCCCCCAGTCCAGCCCCGTATTGACCCATGACGCCAGTCGTGGCGGGGGACCCGAGCGAAAGGTAGGTGGTGCCACCCACTTAGGGGCCCTGGGAGCGGTAATATAAAACCACTCTCGTTGCCATAAGGTGGACTCCTCTTGAAAAGAGTCCTCGGGCCATGGAGTACCAGCATTCTTGCTTATAAAAGTACCTCCGCACTCCGCGTGCCGTCCCTCGATGATCTTCGGCTCTACTTTGAAGGTCTTGAGCCATAGTCCAAAGTGAGGAGTGATACGGAGGAAGGCATCACACACGACGATGAATGAGGAAATATGGAGGATGGACTCCGGGGCTAAGTCGTGAAATTCCAGCCCATAGCAATACATGAGCCCCCTCACGAAGGGATCCGTCCGGAAGCCTAGCCCCCGAAGGAAGTGAGACATGAACACCACACTCTCACCGGGCTTGGGAGTGGGAATGACCTGCCCTTGAGCAGGCAGCCTATGCGAGATTTTGCCGGTCAAGAACCTGGCCTCTCTCAACTTCAGCACGTCCTCCTCCGTGATGGAGGAGGGCATCCATCAGCCTCGAAGGTCGGAACCGGACATTGTCGAAGGTCCGAAGCGCCTGAAATCTAGAGCCTTGGGTGTTGGAACTTGAGGCGAAGGGCGAACTCGTTTGAGATTGAAAGAAAGGAGTAAGGCATTGGTCTCTTTATAAGAGGTTGAATACCAAGGGCCTTCCCCGTGACCGTTTGGGACTCGCCTTTGATCGAGAAAATATACCAACGGGTACGGTTGGGTTACCCACACCCGTATTAATGAGAATCCCGGAATAAGGGGACACGATCTCTGCTTTAACAAGACGTGCCAAGGAAACCGCCTCGCTAAATGCGCTGAGGTGGGACAGTAAAACGATTCGAATAAAGAATTGGCCGTGGTGTGATGTCACGCTCCGGAATACGTCAGCAGATTAGATTTGTTTAAATATTATTCTCTCTATGGCAATATGTGGAAACTTATTTTGCAGAACCGGCCAGTACCTTTGTGTTCTAAATCTTCTATGAAGTACTTGGAGGAGGAACCCGCCTTGCAATGCCGAAGACAATCTGCGCGCCGGACTCGTCGTCATTGAAGACTGGTTCAGGGGCAACTGAGGGAGTCCTGGATTAGGGGGTGTCCGGATAGCCAGACTATACCTTCGGCCGGACTCCTGGACTATGAAGATACAAGATTGAAGACTTCGTCCCGTGTCCGGAAGGGACTTTCCTTGGCGTGGAAGGTAAGCTTGGCGATACAGATATGTAGATCTCCTACCATTGTAACCGACTCTGTGTAACCCTAGCCCTCGCTGGTGTCTTAATAAACCGGAGAGTTTTAGTCTGTAGGACGAAGAACAATCATACCATAGGCTAGCTTCTAGAGTTTAGCCTCTCTGATCTCGTGGTAGATCTACTCTTGTACTACCCATATCATCAATATTAATCAAGCAGGATGTAGGGTTTTACCTCCATCAAGAGGGCCTGAACCTGGGTAAAACATCGTGTCCCCTGCCTCCTGTTACCATCCGGCCTAGACGCACAGTTCGGGACCCCCTACCCGAGATCCGCCGGTTTTGACACCGACAAGCTTCTTGTGCACCATGTTCTGAATACATGTTTGGAGTCCGGTCAGCTCTCCCGAACTACCCCAGGACATGCCCTTCTCTTTCCAGGAGGTGAGCCGCGTGGGGATGCCAGATCGGAACTCGGGGGCCGCTGCCCATGCAGGGTCACGCGGCTCGGTGATGTAGAACCACCCCGATTGCCACCCCTTTATGGTCTCCACAAAGGAGCTCTCGAGCCATGTAACGTTGGGCATCTTGCCCACCATGGTGCCTCCGCACTCCGCCTGGAAGCCTCCCACTACCTTCGGCTTCACATTGAAGGTCTTCAGCCATAAGCCGAAGTGGGGCTTGATGCGGAGGAAGGCCTCGCACACGAGGATAAACGCCGAGATGTTGAGGATGAAGTTCGGGGCCAGATCATGGAAATCCAGGCCGTAGTAGAACATGAGCCCCCGGAAGAATGGGTGGAGAGGGAATCCCAGTCCGCGGAGGAAATGGGTAAGGAACACTACCCTCTCATGGGGCCTGGGGGTGGGGGTGAGCTGCCCCTCATCTGGGAGCCGGTGCGCGATGTCGTCGAGCAGGTATCCGGCTCTCCTCAGCTTCTTGATGTTTCCCTCCGTGACGGAGGAAACCATTCACCTGCCTCCTGCTCTAGACATGGTTGGAGAAGGTTGAGGTGGGAAGTGCGGACTTGGGCGCTAGAGCTCGAGTGTGCGAAGATGGATGAGCAAAGGAGGAAGAAGCCGTGGATGAAAAGGTGAATCCTTATCCCTTTATATGGGCAGACGAAACTATGCGTCCCCACTAGCCTGGTAAAACTCTCTTATCCCCCAAGCGCCGTAATCGATGGCGCGGTTGGGTTACCCACGCCCGTATTGATGAGAATCCCGTGATAAGGGGACACGATCTCTGCTTTGACAAGACGTGTCAAAAAACTGCCTCGCGTTATGTGCGGGGCTAATTAAAGGAAACGGTTCGAATAATCACTGGGCCCTGACATAATGTCGTGTTGCCAAAACAAGTCAGCCAATTAGATTTGCGGAAATATTATTCTCTCTATGGTGGTATGTGGAACTTATTTTGCAGGGTCGGACACTATCCTTGTATTCAAATTATTCTGTGATGTATTCGGAGGAGGAACCCGCCTTGCAATGCCGAAGACAATACTGCGCGCCGGACTCATCGTCATTGAAGCCTGGTTTAGGGGCTACTGAGGGAGTCCTGGATTAGGGGGTCTCCAGACAGCCAGACTATAACCTTTGGCCGGACTGTTGGACTATGAAGATACAAGATTGAAGACTTCGTCTCGTGTCCGGATGGAACTCTACTTGGCGTCGAAGGCAAGCTAGGCAATACGGATATGTATATCTCCTCCTTTGTAACCGACCTTGTGTAACCCTAGCCCTCTCCAGTGTCTATATAAACCGGAGGGTTTTAGTCCCTAGGATACGACAATAACATACAATCATACCATAGGCTAGCTTCTAGGGTTTAGCCTCTCTGATCTCGTGGTAGATCTACTCTTGTACTACCCATATCATCAATATTAATCAAGCAGGACGTAGGGTTTTACCTCCATCAAGAGGGCCCGAACCTGGGTAAAACTTCGTGTCCCCTGCCTCCTGGTACCATCCGCCTAGACGCACAGTTCGGGACCCCCCACCCGAGATCCGCCGGTTTTGACACCGACAGCTCTCAACTCTTCGGCCGCCTTCAAAGCGGCCGCATTACTACTCCTTGCTTGCTCCATGGCTTGGGAAAGCTCCGCCCGCAGGGCCTCCACAGTGGCAGCTCCATCTATAGTCACAACATATTAAAGATACCGGCATCACGTTGCTCTTACTATGTGACATTCACTATAAACATCACCTACCTTGTGCCTCGTCATGCCGCTTGTTAACAAGCTCGATGTCGGCATCCGCCGCATCCAGTTGCCGCTTTAGTTCGGCAACCCCATCAGTCCGGATAGCCACCGGAGCTTCAGACACCTGCACATAAAGGCGGTCTGGTTATTACCTGGGACTATGATCCTCTGTTCGCCGCCGTTCTCGACGACAACCAGAGTCTCAGGGGCTACTATCTACACAGGGCATACCTAAAAATGTGCGTTACTATCACAAATGTATATCATTTCACGTACCTCAAAGCCTGTCAGTAGACTCATAAAGGCTTCATGCAACCCGCTTTCGGCGGACGAAATCCTTTCTATCACCGTACCCATCAATGTACGATGCTCTTCTGAGATAGTGGCTCGCTCTAGCAGATCCCTCAGTGCATCCGACCGCATACCAGACGTTGCCGGATTATTTTGGTTGCTCTCTTCAAGAGCCGGATACTGGGGACTTCGGGCGACCATAGGATTATCTTCTGGCCTCACCGGATCCGGAGTGACCCTCCGCGACGACACTTCAAGGTCGCCCGCTTCTTGAGCCGGGGAATCCGGGGGAGGCGTTTCACTCTCCATCATCTCCAGAAGAAGATCCCCTGAAGACGAGCTCTGCTGAGAAGGGCTAAGATCCGAACTGCAAGATAAATGCTTCGGTCATTTTCCTCAAAGGTAAGGTAGTATATCTTCACTACTAAGTACTTTTTGATTACTTACAGCTCATTAGAGGGCTGATCCCCGCGCGGACTTTGTGCGGCAAGAGCACCCTCTAAGGCAGGACCCTCTAGTGAAGTTTTCTTCTCCCGTTTGGAAACTTTGGTTTTCGGATCTTCAGAGGTAGTCCTCTTCCTCCCCCGGGGCGAGGGAACGTCAGATTCTTCCCCTTGGTTATCCTCCCTCACAGAGGCGCTCATTCCCTCAGTTGGAATAGGTAGCGGTGGAGGCCCGCTTTCGCCCTCTTTATTCCCCCCTTCGTCTTCCTTTGAGGGCACCAGGCAGGGTGCTGGCTCGAGCATTTTTTCCAGCACCGGATTGTCCAAGCCTTCAGGAAGGGGGGCCGTACACCGGATCATCTTCGCCTTTGCTATCCAGTCCTGGTCAAAGAGCGACTCTTCAGAATGATGTCATGATAAATAAAAAGACGGTGTGTTCGGCCGTGGGATTACTTACTTGGGCTGTGGTGTGGTTGCTGCTTAGGTCCATGTCCTCGGTAGTGTCCGGACACTCTGCTTGGGGTCCGAAGAATGATTTGTACAACTCCTCATGCATCAGGCCGAGGAAGTTCTGGATAGTGCGCGGTCCTTCAGGGTTGAATTCCCACATACGAAGGGGCCGGCGTTTGCAAGGCTGGACTCGACGAACCAGAATGACTTGCACTACCATAACCAAACTAAAATCTCCCTCGAAGAGATCTCGGATGCGGCTCTGCAGTATGGGCACATCCTTGGCTGGACCCCAGCTCAGCCCCCTGCTGATCCATGACATCAGTTGTGGTGGAGGGCCCGAGCGAAAGGCGGGGGAAGCTACCCACTTGGCACTTCTGGGAGCGGTGACGTAGAACCACTCCCGTTGCCATAATCCGGACACCTCTGGAAAGGAACCCTTTGGCCATGGAGCTCTAGCGATCTTGCTTATTAATGCACCTCCGCACGCTGCACGCTGCCCCTCGACCGTCTTCGGCTTCACATCAAAGGTCTTGGGCCACAAGCCGAAGTGAGGGGTAATGCAGAGGAAGGCCTCACATACGACAATAAATGCCGAGATGTGGAGAAAGGAATCCGGGGCTAGATCGTGGAAATCAAGCCCGTAATAGAACATCAAACCCCTAATGAAGGGATCCAGAGTGAGGCCTAGTCCTCGGAGGAAGTGGGAGATGAACACGATGTCTTCATTGGGTTCAGGAGTAGGGACGACCTGCCCTCGGGCAGGCAGCCGATGAGAAACTTCGGCGGTCAGGTATCTTGCCTCCCTCAACTTCTTGATATCCTCTTCCGTGACGGAGGAGGGCATCCACCGGCCCTGGAGGCTGGATCCGACATGATTGAAGGTCTGAAGCACCTGACCTGGGCTTTGGGTGTTAGAACTCGAGGCGGGAGAAGGATTCGATTGAGCACGGGGGAAAAAAGTAAAAGCCTTGTCCCTTTATAGAGAGGGTGAATATCAAGCGTCCTCCTCGTGGCCATTTGGGACTTGCCTAAAATCTAGGAGTCCTAGGCGCGGTTGGGTTACCCACACTCGTATTAATGAGAATCCCGTAATAATGGGGACACGATCTCTGCTTTGACAAGACGTGTCAAAAAACTGCCTCGCGTTATGTGCGGGGCTAGTTAAAGAAAAACGGTTTGAATAATCACCGAGCCATGGCATGATGTCATGTTGCCAAAGCATGTCAGCAGATTAGATTTGTGGAAATATTATTCTCTCTACGGTGGTATGTGGAACTTATTTTGCAGGATCGGACACTATCCTTTTATTCAAACTCTTCTGTGGTGTATCCGGAGGAGGAACCCGCCTTGCAATGCCGAAGACAACACTGCGCGCCAGACTCATCGTCATTGAAGCCTTGTTTAGGGGCTACTGAGGGAGTCCTGGATTAGGGGGTCTCTGGACAGCCAGACTATATCCTTTGGCCGAACTGTTGGACTATGAAGATACAAGATTGAAGACTTCGTCCCGTGTCCGGATAGGACTCTACTTGGCGTGGAAGGCAAGCTAGGCAATACGGATATGTATATCTCCTCCTTTGTAACCAACCTTTTGTAACCCTAGCCCCCTTCGGTGTCTATATAAACCAGAGGGTTTTAGTCCGTAGGACAACATACTATCATACCATAGGCTAGCTTCTAGGGTTTAGCCTCTCCGATCTCGTGGTAGATCAACTCTTGTAATACTCATATCATCAAGAATAAATCAAGCAGGACATAGGGTTTTACCTCCATCAAGAGGGCCCGAACCTAGGTAAACATCATGTCCCCTGCCTCCTGTTACCATCCGCCTTAGACGCATAGTTTGGGACCCCCTACCCGAGATCCGCCAGTTTTGATACCGACAGCTACCATCATCTTTCAACTTTGCTTTCTCAAGGAACACATTAAAATTCAACGGAACAACAACACATGCCATCTATCTACAATAACATAGACAAGCAAAATACTATTAGGTACTAAGTTCATGATAAATTTAAGTTCAATTAATCATATTACTTAAGAACTCCCACTTAGATAGACATCCCTCTAATCATCTAAGTGATCACGTGGTCCATATCAACTAAACCATAATCAATCATCGCGTGAAATGGAGTAGTTTTCAATCGTGAACATCACTATGTTGATCATATCTACTATATGATTCACGCTTGACCTTTCGGTCTCAGTGTTCCGAGGCCATATCTGCATATGCTAGGCTCGTCAAGTTTAACCCAAGTATTCTGCGTGTGTAAAACTGTCTTACACCCATTGTAGATGAACGTTGAGCTTATCACACCCGATCATCACGTGGTGTTTCGGCACGACGAACTTTGGCAACGGTGCATACTCAAGGAGAACACTTTTACCTTGAAATTTAGTGAGAGATCATCTTATAATGCTACCGTCAAACAAAGCAGAATAAGATGCATAAAGGATAAACATCACATGCAATCAATATAAGTGATATGATATGGCCATCATCATCTTGTGCCTTTGATTTCCATCTTCAAAGCATCGTCATGATCACCATCATCACCTGGGAGACACCTTGATCTCCATCGTAGCATCTTTGTTGTCTCGCCAACTATTGCTTCTACGACTATTGCTACCGCTTAGTGATAAAGTAAAGCAATTACAGGGCGATTGCATTACATACAATAAAGCGACAACCATATGGCTCCTGCCAGTTGCCGATAACTCTGTTACAAAACACGATCATCTCATACAATATAGCATCATTTCTTGACCATATCACATCACAACATGCCCTACAAAAACAAGTTAGACGTCCTCTACTTTGTTGTTGCAAGTTTTGCATGGCTGCTACGGGCTGAGCAAGAACCGTTCTTACCTGCGCATCAAAACCACAATGACAGTTCGTCAAGTTAGTGTTGTTTTAACCTTCGTAAGGACCGGGCGTAGCCACACTCGGTTCAACTAAAGTTGGAGAAACTGACACCCGCCAGCCACCTGTGTGCAAAGCACGTCGGTAGAACTAGTC
Source organism: Triticum urartu (assembly GCF_003073215.2). Taxonomy (NCBI): domain Eukaryota; kingdom Viridiplantae; phylum Streptophyta; class Magnoliopsida; order Poales; family Poaceae; genus Triticum; species Triticum urartu. The sequence goes on from NW_024113531.1 coordinate 11,303, forward strand.
TCGCGTAAGCGTACGCATAATGTCGGTCTGGGCCGCTTCATCCAACAATACCGCTGAACCAAAGTATGACATGCTGGTAAGCAGTATGACTTGTATCGCCCACAACTCACTTGTGTTCTACTCGTGCATATAACATCTATGCAATAATCTGGCTCGGATGCCACTGTTGGGGAACGTAGTAATTTCAAAAAAAAATCCTACACACACAGGATCATGGTGATGCACAACAACGAGAGGGGAGAGTGTGTCCACGTACCCTCGTAGACCGAATGCGGAAGCGTTAGCACAACGCGGTTGATGTAGTCGTACGTCTTCACGATCCGACCGATCCAAGTACCGAACGCACGGCACCTTCGAGTTCAGCACACGTTCAACTCGATGACGTCCCGCGAGCTCCGATCTAGCAAAGCTTCACAAGAGAGTTTCGTCAGCACAATGGTGTGGTGACAGTGATGATGATGCTACCGACGCAGGGCTTCGCCTGAGCACTGCTACGATATGATCGAGGTGGATTATGGTGGAGAGTGGCACCGCACACGACTAAGAGATCAATGATCAATTGTTGTGTCTATGGGGTGCCCCCTGCCCCCGTATATAAAGGAGCAAGGGGGAGGAGGCGACCGACCAGGGAGAGGCGCGCCAAGAGGGGGAGTCCTACTCCCACTAGGAGTAGGACTCCTCCTTTTCCTAGTAGGAGTAGGAGAGGGGGAAGGAAAGGGAGAGGAGGAGAAGGAAAGAGGGGGCCGGCCCCCCTTGCCCTAAACCAATTCGGTTTGGGCCTTGGGGGCGCACCCCACACTCCCCTTGCTGCCCTCTATTTCCAGTAAGGCCCATGTAGGCCCATTAAGTCCCCCGGGGGGTTCCGGACCCCCCGTACTCCGGTATATGTCTGAAACCTTGCGGAACCTTTTCCGGTGTCCGAACATAGTCGTCCAATATATCGATCTTTACGTCTCGACCATTTCGAGCCTCCTCGTCATGTCCGCGATCATATCCGGGACTCAGAACTACCTTCGGTACATCAAAACACAAAAACTCATAATACCGATCGTCACCGAACTTTAAGCGTGCGGACCCTACGGGTTCAAGAACAATGTAGACATGACTAAGACACGTCTTCGGTTAATAACCAATAGTGGAACCTGGATGCTCATATTGTCTCCCACACATTCTACGAAGATCTTTATCGGTTAAACCGCATAACAACATACGTTGTTCCCTTTGTCATCGGTATGTTACTTTCCCGAGATTCGATCGTCGGTATCTCAATACCTAGTTCAATCTCGTTACCGGCAAGTCTCTTTACTCATTTCATAATACATCATCCCGCAACTAACTCATTAGTTACAATGCTTGCAAGGCTTATAGTGATGTGCATTACCGAGTGGGCCCAGAGATACCTCTCCGACAATCGGAGTGACAAATCCTAATCTCAAAATACGCCAACTCAACAAGTACCTTTGGAGACACCTTTAGAGAACCTTTATAATCACCCAGTTACGTTGTGACGTTTGGTAGCACACAAAGTGTTCCTCCGGTAAACGGGAGTTGCATAATTTCATAGTCATAGGAACATGTATAAGTCATGAAGAAAGCAATAACAATATACTAAACGATCAAGTGCTAAGCTAACGGAATGGGTCAAGTCAATCACATCATTTTCCTAATGATGTGATCCCATTAATCAAATGACAACTCATGTCTATGGCTAGGAAACATAACCATCTTTGATCAGCGAGCTAGTCAAGTAGATGCATACTAGTGACACTCTGTTTGTCTATGTATTCACACATGTATCATGTTTTCGGTCAATACAATTCTAGCATGAATAATAAACATTTGTCATGATATAAGGAAATAAACAAGAACTTTATTATTGCCTCTAGGGCATATTTCCTTCAATATGTGTTACCACCTCTTATTAATTACTTGGCACATAAGCAGAATTTTCTCGAAGTGCGCTATGTTACTAGCTAAGTTAGTCCCACTATGACTAGTCTTATTGACACAGAAGGTATGCATTACTTTTAGCACTTGTGGTTTCTTTGAGGACAGTGTAATCTCTCCCTCTCTCGTGCGCGCGAGAAGGTCAGCCTAATGTCTCAACCAACTATATGACCTTACTTTTTTGACTAGAACAAATACTAGTACAACCTTAGAGCATCCCAACGTCGTTCCTAAAACGGACACACTATTTGTTCATGGACTAGTCGCTGACGTGGGAAACATCCATCCAAATGTAAATATTACATCTGAGATAACTGGATGCTCAAGAAAATATTCGAATTCATCAATTCCAATTCAACGATACTCGAGTTAGAATCGACATCTGTTGTACCACACAGCGGATGGGTGGGCGACGGCGTAACCTAAGGCTGTAGACGTGTGGTCGGAGAGGTACTGCGAGGGCAGCGGATGAGGAGGGTGCAGATGCAAAGCAAGGGAGAGCAGGGACGGAGTGGAAGACAAGTGGACCGAGAGGAGGATTTGAGTGAGCCGGGTGTGTTGAAGTCCTATGTGGCGGCGGTCCAGACTCCCGCAAAGCGCCTCCCGAGTTTGCTTCCATTTTGTGGGAAAACAGATTGTCAGAAGCGTAGGCTGAGCGATGGGCTACTACGCTGGATGGAAAAAATTTCATCCAGACTACTCGGTTCGAATGCTTGCAAGTATTTTGAGGGTCCGTGTTGGAGATGCCAATTATGTTTAATTTTAGTATTTTTCGGAAGTTGTTTGTTTGCAGTTTTGTAATGATATTTGGTAAGGGTGTGACTAGATTTCAGTCGACTCGGGTTTAGTGAAGTCCCAGTAAGTTGATAAAACATATAAAAAGAAGAAAGAAAATTAAAATAAAGTTTTACATTGATCCTCGCGTAAGATCTAACAAATGTAGCGCCGACTGAGCTTCGTTAAGTACCAATCTACTGAGATTTAGCAATCCCGTAACGGTGGTAATCGATAGCGCTAACATGCTTGTTTAGGATACTCCGTAAACGGATATCTCTCGTATTAGGTCCCATCCTATTCAAGGTTGATTCCGCTAGATACAACCGTCTCCCTCCATTTGCCGTCGACTTGGTCGTCTTCTTCCCCAACCCGCCTTACCGAGATCTCCATCTTCCCTTAGTGCATGAGCGTCAATCTAGTTGCAGAGAATGGCGTCTACCTCACCCTCATGCCCTATTTGCAATACGGAGCATTGCTCGTGCAACGGCTCCTCGTGTGACCACCCAGACCCATGCATTCTCCCCTGTCAAGGTTGCTTTCTACATCGTCAAGATGCCCGAGGAGCAATACATCATGCATTGGATCGAGGATCTCATCAGAGTCCATCTCAGCCATGGCCGGCCAACCCTCGTCGTTCAACAACCCAGACAGGGATGACCGGTTATCGACGCCACTATACACCTCACCAAGAATGACCTGTTAGATGCACCCACTGAGCCCTTACTATGGGCCAGGAGGATTGGCATTCTCCCTCGTGCAAGCAACAACAGCATCACCCCGAACAATTGCTCAATTGTTGATGCCCTTTGAGATCTGGATTGGATAGCAAAGGTTCTCTGCCTTTTCCCTAAGGAGTGATCTAAGTTATTGAACTCATGAGAGAATTAAATTCCAGTTTTTCAATCAGACCTTTAACAACCTTAGGGATGCAAACACTAGGATTATAATAGGCATGAGTATGAAGTCTTGATCCTTATAACCAAATATTATGCTCGGGTCATCATGGTAAACGGGATATTTACATTTGTGCCCCAAACTCGAATGCACTACTAAGATTTACCATTAATTTTGAAGCATACTCAAATTCCCCCCAATGTTGTCAGTTGAAGGAAATATGCCCTAGAGGCAATAATAAAGTTGTTATTTATATTTCCTTATATCATGATAAATGTTTATTATTCATGCTAGAATTGTATTAACCGGAAACTTAGTACATGTGTGAATACATAGACAAACAGAGTGTCACTAGTATGCCTCTACTTGACTAGCTCGTTGAATCAAAGATGGTTAAGTTTTCCAGCCATGGACATGAGTTGTCATTTGATTAACGGGATCACATCATTAGAGAATGATGTGATTGACTTGACCCATTCTGTTAGCTTAGCATTTGATCGTTTAGTATATTGCTATTGCTTTCTTCATGACTTATACATGTTCCTATGACTATGAGATTATGCAACTCTCGAATAGCGGAGGAACACTTTGTGTGCTACCAAACGTCAAAACGTAACTGGGTGATTATAAAGGTGCTCTACAGGTGTCTCCGATGGTGTTTGTTGAGTTGGCATAGATCGAGATTAGGATTTGTCACTCCGATTGTCAGGGAGGTATCTGTGGGCCCTCTCAGTAATGCACATCAATATAAGCCTTGCAAGCAATGTGACTAATGATTTAGTTGTGAGATGATGCATTACGGAATGAGTAAAGAGACTTGCCGGTAAACGAGATTGAACTAGGTACTGAGATACCGACGATCAAATCTCGGGCAAGTAACATACCGATGACAAAGGGAACAACGTATGTTGTTATGCAGTTTGACTGACAAAGATCTTCGTAGAATATGTGGGAGCCAATATGAACATCCAGGTTCCACTATTGGTTATTGACCGGAGACATGTGTCGGTCATGTCTACATAGTTCCCGAACCCGTAGGGTCCGCACGCTTAACGTTCGATGATGATTGGTATTATGAGTTTATGTGTTTTGATTTTCCAAAGGTAGTTCGGAGTCCCGGATGTGATCACCGACATGTCGAGGAGTCTGGAAATGGTCGAGACATAAATATAGATATATTGGATGACTATGTTTGGACATCAGAAAGGTATCAGGAGAGTTCGGGCATATAGCGGAGTGCCGGGGGGTTACCGGAACCCCCCGGGAAGTCAATGGGCCTTAATGGGCCATAGTGGAAAGTAGGAGGAGGAAGCCAAGGTGCCCCTCCCTCAAGCCCAACCTGAATTGGGAGGGGGCGGCCCCCTTTCCTTCTCTCCCTCTCCCTCTCCCTCCCCTCTCCTACTCCAACTAGGGAAGGGGGAATCCTACTCCCACCGGGAGTAGGACTCCCCCCTTGGCGCGCCTAGGAGGCCGGCCCTCTCCCCCTCCTCCACTCCTTTATATACGGGGGAGGGGGGCACCCCATAGACACACAAGTTGATCATTGATCTCTTAGTCGTGTGCGGTGCCCCCCTCCACCATAATCCACCTCGGTCATATCGTTGTAGTGCTTAGGCGAAGCCCTGCGCCGGTAGCTTCATCATCATCGTCATCACACCGTCGTGCTGACGAAGCTCTCCCTTGATGCTCTACTGGATCGTGAGTTCGTGGGACATCACCGAGCCGAACGTGTGCAGATCGCGGAGGTGCCGTACTTTTAGTACTAGGATCGGTCGATCCTGAAGACGTACGACTACATAAACCGTGTTGTCATAACGCTTCGCTTACGGTCTACGAGGGTACGTAGACAACACTCTCCCCTCTCATTGCTATGCATCACCATGATCTTGCGTGTGCGTAGGAATTTTTCTGAAATTACTACGTTCCCCAACAGTGCTATCAGAGCCAGGTTTATGCGTAGATGTTATATGCACGAGTAGAATGCTACCTCTTGAGCACTGTGTTAGTTTTCCCCGAAGAGGAAGGGATGATGTAGCAAAGTAGCGTAAGTATTTCCCTCAGTTTCTGAGAACAAAGGTATCAATCCAGTAGGAGGCTACGTGCGAGTCCCTCGCACCTGCACAAAAACAAATAAATCCTCTCAACCAACGCGATAAGGGGTTGTCAATCCCTACACGGCCACTTACGAGAGTGAGATCTGATAGATATGATAAGATAATATTTTTGGTACTTTTGTGATAAAGATGCAAAGTAAAATAAAAGAAAAGTAAAAAAGCAGAGGAAATAACTAAGTATTGGAAGATTAATATGATAAAGATAGACCCGGGGCCATAGGTTTCACTAGTGGCTTCTCTCGAGAGCATAAGTATTCTACGGTGGGTGAACAAATTACTGTTGAGCAATTGACAGAATTGAGCATAGTTATGAGAATATCTAGGTATGATCATGTATATAGGCATCACATCCGAGACAAGTAGACCGACTCCTGCCTGCATCTACTACTATTACTCCACTCATCGACTGCTATCCAGCATGCATCTAGAGTATTAAGTTAATGAAAACAGAGTAACGCCTTAAGCAAGATGACATGATGTAGAGGTATAAACTCATGCAATATGATGAAAACCCCATCTTGTTATCCTCGATGGCAAAAATACAATACGTGCCTTGCTGCCCCTACTGTCACTAGGAAAGGACACCGCAAGATTGAACCCAAAGCTAAGCACTTCTCCCATTGCAAGAAAGATCAATCTGGTAGGCCAAACCAAACTGATAATTCGAAGAGTCTTGCAAAGATAACCAATCATACATAAAAGAATTTAGAGAAGATTCAAATATTGTTCATAGATAGACTTGATCATAAACCCACAATTCATCGGTCTCAACAAACACACCGCAAAAAGAAGATTACATCGAATAGATCTCCATAAGAGATGGGGAGAACATTGTATTGAGATCCAAAAAGAGAGAAGAAGCCATCTAGCTACTAACTATGGACCCGTAGGTCTGAGGTGAACTACTCACACTTCATCGGAGGGGCTATGGTGTTGATGTAGAAGCCCTCCGTGATCGATGCCCCCTCCGGTGGAGCTCCGAAACAGGCCCCAAGATGGGATCTCGTGGATACAGAAAGTTGCGGCGGTGGAATTAGGGTTTTGGTTCCGTATCTGATCGATTGGGGGTACGTAGGTATATATAGGAGGAAGGAGTACGTCGGTGGAGCAACAGGGGGCCCACGAGGGTGGAGGGCGCGCCTGGGAGGGGGGGTAGGCGCGCCCCCTACCTCGTGGCCTCCTCTTTTGTGTCTTGACATAGGGTCCAAGTCTCCCGGGTCTTGTTCGTTGAGAAAATCACGTTCCCGAAGGTTTCATTCCGTTTGGACTCCGTTTGATATTCCTTTTCTTCGAAACCCTAAAACAGGCAAAAAACAGCAATTCTGGGATTGGCCTCCGGTTAATAGGTTAGTCCCAAAAATAATATAGAAGTGGATAATAAAGCCCAATAATGTCCAAAACAGTAGATAATATAGCATGTAGCAATCAAAAATTATAGATACATTACAGACGTATCATAGAACACAAAGGAGTTGTGGGTGTGGGTATATACATATTGCTTGCCGTCACTAGTTGATTCCTGATTCAGCGGTATTGTTGGATGAAGCGGCTCAGACCGACATTACGCGTACGCTTACGCGAGACTGGTTCTACCGACGTGCTTTGCACACAGGTGGCTGGTGGGTGTCAGTTTCTCCAACTTTTGTTGAATCGGATTCAATGAACATCGTTCTTTCTGAAGATCAAAAAGCAATCACTATACCGCGTTGTGGTTTTTGATGCGTAGGTAAGAACGGTTCTTGCTCAGCCCATAGCAGCCACGTAAAACTTGCAACAACAAAGTAGAGGACGTCTAACTTTTGTTTGCAGGGCATGTTGTGATGTGATATGGTCAAGACATGATGCTAAATTTTATTGTATCAGATGATCATGTTTTGTAACACAGTTATCGGCAACTGTCAGGAGCCATATGGTTGTCGCTTTATTGTATGAAATGCAATCTCCATGTAATTACTTTACTTTATCACTAAGCGGTAGCGATAGTCGTAAAAGCAATAGTTGGCGAGACGACAACGATGCTTCGATGGAGATCAATGTGTCAAGCCGGTGACGATGGTGATCATGACGGTGCTTTGGAGATGGAGATCAAAGGCACACGATGATGATGGCCATACCATATCGCTTATATTGATTGCATGTGATGTTTATCCTTTATGCATCTTATTTTGCTTAGTTCGGCAGTAGCATTATAAGATGATCTCTCACTAAATTTCAAGGTATAAGTGTTCTCCCTGAGTATGCACCGTTGCTACAATTCGTCGTTGAAGGAAATATGCCCTAGAGGCAATAATAAAGTTGTTATTTATATTTCTTTATATCATGATAAATGTTTATTATTCATGCTAGAATTGTATTAACCGGAAACTTAGTACATGTGTGAATACATAGACAAACAGAGTGTCACTAGTTTGCCTCTACTTGACTAGCTCGTTGAATCAATGATGGTTATGTTTCCTAACGATAGACATGAGTTGTCATTTGATTAACGGGATCACATCATTAGAGAATGATGTGATTGACTTGACCCATCCGTTAGCTTAGCACGATGATCGTTTAGTTTGTTTCTATTGCTTTCTCCATAACTATACATGTTCCGATGACTATGAGATCATGCAACTCCCGAATACCGGAGTAACACTTTGTGTGCTACCAAACATCACAACGTAACTGGGTGATTATAAAGGTGCTCTACAGGTGTCTCCGATGGTGTTTGTTGAGTTGGCATGGATCAAGATTAGGATTTGTCACTCCGATTGTCGGAGAGGTATCGCTGGGCCCTCTCGGTAATGTACATCACTATAAGCCTTGCAAGCAATGTAGCTAATAGGTTAGTTACGGGATGTAGCATTACAGAACGAGTAAAGATACTTGCTGGTAACGAGATTGAACTAGGTATTGAGATACCGACGATCGTATCTCGGGCAAGTAACATACCGATGACAAAGGGAACAACGTATACCGTTATGTGGTTTGACCGATAAAGATCTTCGTAGAATATGTAGGAGCCAATATGAGCATCCAGGTTCCGCTATTGGTTATTGACCGGAGACATGTCTCGATCATGTCTACATAATTCCCGAACCCATAGGGTCCGCACGCTTAACGTTCAGTGACGATTGGTATTATGAGTTTATGTGGTTTGATGTACCGAAGGTTGTTCGGAGTCCCGGATGAGATCACGGACATGACGAGGAGTCTCTAAATGATTGAGCCGTAAAGATCGATATATTGGAAGGATATATTTAGACATCGGAAAGGTTCCAAGTGATCCAGGTATTTTTCGAAGTACCGGGGGAGTTACGAGAATACGGGAGTACATATGGGCCTTAGTGGGCTTTAAGTGAAAAAGAGGAGAAGCCACGAGGGCTGGCCATGCGCCCCCATGGGCCTAGTCCGAATTGGACTAGGGGAGGGGCTGCGCCCCCTCTTTCCTTCTCCTCCCCTTCTCCTTCCTTCCACCTCCTAGTAGGACTAGGAAAGGAGGAATCCTACTCCTACTAGGAGGAGGATTCCTCCTCCCCTTGGCGCGCCTAGAGGGGCCGACCGGCCTCCCCTCCCTCCTTTATATACGTGGGGAGGGGCACCCTAGAACACACAAGTTGATCAGTTGATCTTTTAGCCGTGTGCGGTGCCTCCCTCCACCATAATCCACCTCGGTCATATCGTAGCGGTGCTTAGGCGAAGCCTTGCGTCGATAGCATCATCTTCACCGTCATCACACCGTCGTGCTGATGGAACTCTCTCTCAAAGCTCTGCTGGATCGGAATTCATGGGACGTCACCGAGCTGAACGTGTGCTGAACTCGGAGGTGTCGTACGTTCGGTACTTGGATCAGTCAGATCGTGAAGACGTACGACTACATCATCCGCATTCTCAAAACGCTTCCGCTTACGGTCTACGAGGGTACGTGGACAACACTCTCCCCTCTCGTTGATATGCATCACCATGATCTTGTGTGTGCGTAGGAAATTTTTTGAAATTACTACGTTCCCCAACAGTGGCATCCGAGCCAGGTTTATGCGTGGATGTTATATGCACGAGTAGAACACAAAGGAGTTGTGGCGTGGGTATATACATATTGCTTGTCGTCACTAGTTGATTCTTGATTCAGCGGCATTGTTGGATGAAGCATCCCAGACCGACATTTTGCGTACGCTTACACGAGACTGGTTCTACCGAAGTGCTTCGCACACAGGTGGCTAGTGGGTGTCTGTTTCTCTAGCTTTAGTTGAATCGGATTCAATGAACAGGGTTCTTTCTGAAGATCAAGAAGCAATCACTATACAGTGTTATGGTTTTTTATGCGTAGGTAAGAACGGTTCATGCTAAGCCCGTAGCAGCCACGTAAAACTTGCAACAACAAAGTAGAGGACGTCTAACTTGTTTTTGCAGGGAAAGTTGTGATGTGATATGGTCAAGACGTGATGAGATATAAATTGTTGTATGAGATGATCATGTTTTGTTAAAGTTATCGGCAACTGGCAGGAGCCTTATGGTTGTCTTTTTATTGCATAAGATGCAAGTGCCATGTAATTTCTTTACTTTATCGTTATGCGATAGCAATAGTTGCAAAAGCAATAGCTGGTGATACGACCATGTGACGACACGTTGATAAAAGATCAAGATGATGGAGATCATGGTGTCATGCCGGTAACAATGGAGATCATGATAGTACTTTGGAGATGGATATCAAAGGCACAAGATGATGATGGCCATATCATGTCACATATTTTTGATTGCATGTGATGTTTACCTTTTATGCATCTTATTTTGCTTAGTTTGACGGTAGCATTATAAGATGATTTCTCACTAAATTTCAAGGTATAAGTGTTCTCCCTGAGTATGCACCGTTGCGACAGTTCGTCGTGCCGAGACACCACGTGATGATCGGGTGTGATAAGCTCTACGTTCACATACAACGGGTGCAAGCAAGTTTTGCACGCGCAGAATACTCGGGTTAAACTTGACGAGCCTAGCATATGCAGATATGGCCTTGGAACACTGGAGACCGAAAGGTCGAGCGTGAATCATATAATAGATATGATCAACATAGTGATGTTCACCATTGAAAACTACTCCATCTCACGTGATGATCGGACATGGTTTAGTTGATTTGGGTCACGTGATCATTTATATGACTAGAGGGATGTCTATCTAAGTGGAAGTTCTTAAGTAATATGATTAATTGGACTTTAATTTATCATGAACTTGGTCCTGGTAGTATTTGCATAACTATGTTGTAGATCAATAGCTCGCGATGTAGCTCCCCGTTTATTTTTGATATGTTCCTAGAGAAAAACTAAGTTGAAAAATGTTTGTAGCAATGATGTGGATTAGACCCGTGATCTGAGGATTATGCTCATTGTTGCACAGAAGAATTATGTCCTTGATGCACCGCTAGGTGACAGATCGATTGCAGGAGCAGATGCAGACGTTATGAATGTTTGGCAAGCTCGATATGATGACTACTTGATAGTTTAGTGCACCATGCTTTACGGCTTAGAATCGGGGTTTTCAAAGATGATTTGAACTCCACAAAGCATATGAGATGTTCCAAGAGTTGAAATTAGTATTTCAGACTCATGCCCATGTCGAAAGGTATGAGACCTTTGACAAGCACTTTGCCGACAAGATGGAGGAGAATAGCTCAGCTAGTGAGCATGTGCTCAGAATGTCTAATTACTACAATCACTTGAATCAAGTGGGAGTTAATCTTCCAGATAAGATAATGATTGACAGAGTTCTCCAGTCACTATCACCAAGTTACTAGAACTTCATGATGAACTATAACATGCAAGGGATAACGGAAACGATTCCCAAGCTCTTCGTGATGCTTAAATCGACAAAGGTAGAAATCAAGAAAAGCATTAAGTGTTGATGGTTGACAAGACCACTATTTTCAAGAAAAGGGCAAAGGGAAGAAGGGGAACTTCAAGAAGAACGGCAAGCAAGTTGCTACTCAAGTGAAGAAGCCCAAGTATGGACCTAAGCCTGAGACTAAGTGCTTCCACTGCAAAAGGGACTGGTCACTGGAAGCAGAACTGCCCCAAGTATTTGGCGGATAAGAAGGATGGCAAAGTGAACAAAGGTATATTTGATATACATGTTATTGATGTGTACTTTACTAGTGTTTATAGCAACCCCTCAGTATTTGATACTAGTTCAGTTGCTAAGATTAGTAACTCGAAACGGGAGTTGCAGAATGAACAGAGACTAGTTAAGGGTGAAGTGACGATGTGTGTTGGAAGTGGTTCCAAGATTGATATGATCATCATCGCACACTCCCTATACTTTCAGGATTAGTGTTGAACCTAAATAAATGTTATTTGGTGTTTGCGTTAAGCATGAATATGATTTGATCATGTTTATTGCAATACGATTATTCATTTAAAGTCAGAGAATAATTGTTGTTTTTTTACATGAATAAAACCTTCAATGGTCATACACCCAAGGTGAATGGTTTATTCAGTCTTGATCGTAGTGATACACATATTCATAATATTGAAGCCAAAATTAATAATGATAGTGCAACTTATTTGTGGCACTACCGTTTAGGTCATATTGGTGTAAAGCGCATGAAGAAAATCTGTGCTGATGGGCTTTTGGAATCACTTGATTATGAATCAGTTGATGCTTGCGAACCATGCCTCATGGGCAAGATGACTAAGACTCCGTTCTCCAGAACAATGGAGCGAGAAACAAACTTGTTGGAAATAATACATAATGATGTATACAGTCCAATGAGTGTTGAGGCTCGCGGTAGGTATCATTATTTTCTGACCTTCACAGATGATTTGAGCAGATATGGGTATATTTTCTTGATGAAACATAAATCTAAAGCATTTGAAAAGTTCAAATAATTTCAGAGTGAAGTGGAAAATCATCGTAACAAGAAAATAAAGTTTCTACGATTTGATCGTGGAGGAGAATATTAGAGTTACGAGTTTGGTCTTCATTTGAAATAATGCAGAATAATTTCGCAACTCACGCCACCCGGAACACCACAACATAATGGTGTGTCCGAACGTCGTAATCGTACTTTACTAGATATGCTGCAATCTATGATGTCTCTTACTGATTTACCGCTATCGTTTTGGGGTTATGCATTAGAGAGAGCTACATTCACATTAAATAGGGCACCGTCTAATCCGTTGAGATGACACCATATGAACTATGGTTTGGCTAGAAACCTAAGCTGTCATTTCTAAAAGTTTGGGGTTGCAATGCTTATATGAAAAAGTTTCATCCTGATAAGCTCAAACCCAAATCGGAGAAGTGTGTCTTCATAGGATACCCAAAAGTAACTGTTGGGTACACCTTCTATCACAGATCCAAAGGCAAGATATTCGTTGCTAAGAATGGATCCTTTCTAGAGAAGGAGTTTCTCTCAAAAGAAGTGAGTGGGAGGAAAGTAGAACTTGATGAGGTAACTGTACCTGCTCCCTTGTTGGAAAATAGTTCATCACTGAAATCAGTTCAAGTGATTCCTACACCAGTAAGTGAGGAAGCTAATGATGATGATCATGAAACTTCTGATCAAGTTACTACCGAACCTCGTAGGTCAACCAAAGTAAGATCCGCACCAGAGTGGTATGGTAATCTTGTTCTGGAAGTCATGTTACTTGACCATGATGAACCTATGAACTATGAGGAAGCGATGATTGCTACCTCTTTTAGCACTGGGTTGGTTTTCCCTGAAGAGGAAGGGATGATGCAGCAAAGTAGCGTAAGTATTTCCCTCAGTTTTTGAGAACCAAGGTATCAATACAGTAGGAGGCTACATGCGAGTCCCTCGTACCTGCACAAAACAAATAAATCCTCGCAACCAACACAAATAGGGGTTTTCAATCCCTATAGGGCCACTTACGAGAGTGAGATCTGATAGATATGATAAGATAATATTTTTGGTATTTTTATGATAAAGATGCAAAGTAAATAAAGGCAAAGTAAATAGCAAAGCAAATAACTAAGTAGTAGGAGATTGATATGATAAAGATACACCCGGGGGCCATAGGTTTCACTTGTGGCTTCTCCCGAGAGCATAAGTATTCTATGGAGGGTGAACAAATTACTGTTGAGCAATTGACAGAATTGAGCATAGTTATGAGAATATCTAGGTTTGATCATGTATATAGGCATCACGTCCGAGACAAGTAGACCGACTCCTGCCTGCATCTACTACTATTACTCCACTTATCGACCGCTATCCAGCATGCATCTAGAGTATTAAGTAAAAACAGAGTAACGCCTTAAGCAAGATGACATGATGTAGAGGGATAGACTCATGCAATATGAAGAAAACCCCATCTTGTTATCCTCGATGGCAACAATACAATACGTGCCTTGCTGCCCTTACTGTCACCGGGAAAGGACACCGCAAGATTGAACCCAAAGCTAAGCACTTCTCCCATTGCAAGAAAGATCAATCTAGTAGGCCAAACCAAACTGATAATTCGAAGAGACTTGCAAAGGTAACCAATCATACATAAAAGAATTCAGAGAAGATTCAAATATTATTCATAGATAGACTTGATCATAAACCCACAATTCATCGGTCTCAACAAACACACCTCAAAAAGAAGATTACATCGAATAGATCTCCACAAGAGAGGGGGAGAACATTGTATTGAGATCCAAAAAGAGAGAAGAAGCCATCTAGCTACTAACTATGGACCCGTAGGTCTGAAGTAAACTACTCACACTTCATCGGAGAGGCTATGGTGTTGATGTATAAGCCCTCCGTGATCGATGCCCCCTCCGGCGGAGCTCGGAACAGGCCCCAAGATGGGATCTCGTGGATACAGAAAGTTACGGCGGTGGAATTAGGGTTTTGGCTCCGTATCTGATCGTTTGGGGGTACGTGGGTATATATAGGAGGAAGAAGTACGTCGGTGGAGCAATAGGGGGGCTCACGAGGGTGGGGGCGCCTGGTAGGGTAGGGCGAGCCCCCTACCTCGTGGCCTCCTGTTACGTGCCTTGGCGTAGGGTCCAAGTCTCTTGAGTTGTATTCGATGAGAAAATCACGTTCCCGAAGGTTTCATTTCGTTTGGACTCCGTTTGATATTCCTTTTCTTCGAAACCCTAAAACAGGCAAAAAATAGCAATTCTAGGCTGGGCCTCCGGTTAATAGGTTAGTCCCAAATATAATATAAAAGTGGATAATAAAGCCCAATAATGTCCAAAACAGTAGATAATATAGCATGGAGCAATCAAAAATTATAGATACGTTGGAGACGTATCAAGCATCCCCAAGCTTAATTCCTGCTCATCCTCTAGTAGGTAAATGATAAAAACAGAATTTTTGATGTGGAGTGCTACTTGGCATAATTTTAATGTAATTCTTCTTAATTGTGGTATGAATATTCAGATCCGAAAGATTCAAGACAAAAGTTCATATTGACATAGAAAATAATAATACTTCAAGCATACTAACAAAGCAATTATGTCTTCTCAAAATAACATGGCTAAAGAAAGTTATCCCTACAAAATCATATAGTCTGGCTATGCTCTATCTTCACCACACAAAATATTTAAATCATGCACAACCCCGATGACAAGCCAAGCAATTGTTTCATACTTTTGACATTCTCAAAAAAAATCAATTTTCACGCAATACATGAGCGTGAGCCATGGATATAGCACTATAGGTGGAATAGAGTGGTGGTTGTGGAGAAGACAAAAAGGAGAAGATAGTCTCACATCAACTAGGCGTATCAACGGGCTATGGAGATGCCCATCAATAGATATCAATGTGAGTGAGTAGGGATTGCCATGCAACGGATGCACTAGAGCTATAAGTATATGAAAGCTCAAAAAGAAACTAAGTGGGTGTGCATCCAACTTGCTTGCTCATGAAGACCTAGGGCAATTTGAGGAAGCCCATCATTGGAATATACAAGCCAAGTTCTATAATGAAAGATTCCCACTAGTATATGAGAGTGATATCATGAGAGACTCTCTACTATGAAGATCATGGTGCTACTTTGAAGCACAAGTGTGGTAAAAGGATAGTAACATTGTCCCTTCTCTCTTTTTCTCTCATTTTTTTTATTTGGGCCTTTTTTATGGCCTCTTTTCTTTCTCTTTTTTTTATTTGGGCTTCTTTGGCCTCTTTTATTTATTTTTTGTCCGGAGTCTCATCCCGACTTGTGGGGGAATCATAGTCTCCATCATCCTTTCCTCACTGGGACAATGCTCTAATAATGATGATCATCACACTTTTATTTTTCTTACAACTCAACAATTACAACTCGATACTTAGAACAAAATATGACTCTATGTGAATGCCTCCGGCGGTGTACCGGGATATGCAATGATGCATGAGTGACATGTATGAAAGAATTATGAATGGTGGCTTTGCCACAAATACGATGTCAACTACATGATCATGCTAAGCAATATGATAATGATGGAGTGTGTCATAAACGGAAGCGTGGAAAGTTGCATGGCAATATATCTTGGAATGCCTATGGAAATGCCATAATAGGTAGGTATGGTGGCTGTTTTGAGGAAGGTATATGGTAGGTGTATGATACCGGCGAAAGGTGCGCGGTATTAGAGAGGCTAGCAAAGGTGGAAGGGTGAGAGTGCGTATAATCCATGGACTCAACATTAGTCATAAAGAACACATATACTTATTGCAAAAATCTACAAGTTATCAAAGCAAAGTATTACGCGCATGCTCCTAGGGGGATAGATTGGTAGGAAAAGACCATCGCTCGTCCCCAACCGCCACTCATAAGGAAGACAATCAATAAATAAATCATGCTCCGACTTCATCACATAACGGTTCACCATACGTGCATGCTATGGGAATCACAAACTTCAACACAAGTATTTCTCAAATTCACAACTACTCAACTAGCATGACTTTAATATCACCATCTCCATATCTCAAAACAATTATCAAGTATCAAACTTATCATAGTATTCAACACACTCATAAGAAAGTTTTATTATTCATCTTACATACCAAGCATATTAGGATTTTAAGCAAATTACCATGCTATTTAATACTCTCAAAATAATCTAAGTGAAGCATGAGAGATCAATAGTTTCTATAAAACAAATCCACCACCGTGCTCTAAAAGATATAAGTGAAGCACTAGAGCAAAATTATATAACTCAAAAGATATAAGCGAAGCACATAGAGTATTCTAAAAAATTCCAAATCATGTATGGCTCTCTCAAAAGGTGTGTACAGCAAGGATGATTGTGGTAAACTAACAAGCAAAGACTCAAATAATACAAGACGCTCCAAGCAAAACACATATCATGTGGTAAATAAAAATATAGCTCCAAGTAAAGTTACCGATAGAAGTAGACGAAAGAGGGGATGCCTTCCGGGGCATCCCCAAGCTTTGGCTTTTAGGTGTCCTTAGATTATCTTGGGGGTGACATGGGCATCCCCAAGCTTAGGATCTTGCCACTCCTTGTTCCATAATCCATCAAATCTTTACCCAAAACATGAAAACTTCACAACACAAAACTTAAAGTAGAAAATCTCGTGAGCTCCGTTAGCGAAAGAAAACAAAAGACCACTTCAAGGTACTGTAATGAACTCATTATTTATTTATATGGGTATTATACCTACTGTATTCCAACTTCTCTATAGTTTATAAACTATTTTACTAGCCATAGATTCATCAAAATAAGCAAACAACACACGAAAAACAGAATCTGTCAAAAACAGAACAGTCTGAAGTAATCTGTAGCTAGCGCAAGATCTGGAACCCCAAAAATTCTAACATAAATCTCTGGACGTGAGGAATTTATCTATTAATCATCTTCAAAAATAATTAACTAAATAGCACTCTCCAAATAAAAATGACAGCAGTTCTCGTGAGCGCTAAAGTTTCTGTTTTTACAGCAAGTTCAACAAGACTTTCCCCAAGTCTTCCCAACGGTTCTACTTGGCACAAACACTAACTAAATACAAAAAAACACAACCAAAAAAGAGGCTAGATAATTTATTTATTACCAAACAGGAGCAAAAAGCAAGGAATAAAAATAAAATTGGGTTGCCTCCCAACAAGCGCTATTGTTTAACGCCCCTAGCTAGGCATAACAATCACGAATAGATCTAGGTATTGCCATCTTTGGTAGGCAATCCATAAGTGGCTCTCATAATAGATTCATAAGGTAATTTAATTTTATTTCTATGAAATTGTTCCATGTCTTTCCTTAAAGGAAATTGGAATCTAATATTTCCTTCCTTCATATCAATAATTGCATCAATCGTTCTAAGGAAAGGTCTACCAAGAATAATAGGACATGAAGGATTGAAATCTATGTCAAGAACAATAAAATCTATGGGCACATAATTCCTATTTGCAACAATAAGAACATCATTAATTCTTCCCATAGGTTTCTTAATAGTGGAATCTGCAAGGTGCAAGTTTAGAGAGCAATCATCAAAATCACGGAAACCTAACAAATCACACAAAGTCCTTGGAATCGTGGAAACACTAGCACCCAAATCACATAAAGCATAGCATTCATGATCTTTAATTTTAATTTTAATAGTTGGTTCCCACTCATCATAAAGTTTTCTAGGGATAGAAACTTCCAATTTAAGTTTTTCTTCATAAGATTGCATCAAGGCATCAATGATATGTTTAGTAAACGCTTTATTTTGACTATAAGCGTGAGGAGAATTTAGCACGGATTGCAGCAAGGAAATAAAATCAATCAAAGAGCAATTTTCATAGTTAAATTCCTTGAAATCCATAATTGTGTGTTTAGCAACATCTAGGGTTTTAATTTCTTCAATCCCACTTTTAACAAATTTAGCATCAAGATCAAAAGATTCAGAATTCTTGGAACGCCTACTAGGTAAAGGTGGATCATATTCAGTCCCATCATTATCAAGATTCATATTGCAAAACAAAGATTTAATAGGGGACACATCAATAACTTTTAGATCTTCATCATTATTTTCATAGAAACTAGCAGAACACGCTTTTATAAAGGCATCTTTCTTAGCACGCATCCTAGCGGTTCTTTCTTTGCACTCATCAATGGAAATTTCTCACGGCTTTGAGAGACTCATTGATATCATGCTTAGGTGGAATAGATCTAAGTTTCAAAGAATCAACATCAAGATCAATTCTATCAACGTTCCTAGCCAAATCATCAATCTTAAGCAATTTTTCTTCAATCATAGCATTAAAATTCTTTTGCGAAGTAATAAATTCTTTAATATTAGATTCAAAATCAGAGGGCATATTATTATAATTTCCATAAGAATTGTTGTAGGAATTACCATAATTATTAGAGGGATTACTAGGATGAGGCCTAGGGTTGAAATTTCCTCTATACGAGTTGTTACCAAAATTGTTCCTACCAACAAAATTCACATCCATAGATTCATTATTATTCTCAATCAAAGTAGACAAGGGCATATCATTAGGATCATAAGAAACACTCTTATTAGCAAATAATTTCATAAGTTCATCCATCTTTCCACTCAAAACATTAATTTCTTCTATCGCATGCACCTTTTTATTAGTAGATCTTTCAGTATGCCATTGAGAATAATTAACCATAATCTTATCTAGGAGTTTAGTAGCTTCTCCTAAAGTGATTTCCATAAAAGTGCCTCCCGCGGCCGAATCTAAAAAGTTTCTAGAAGCAAATTTCAATCCAGCATAAAAGTTTTGTATAATCATCCACAAATTTAAACCATGAGTAGGGAAAATAAAACGGCAAGGGTGAAGTGGGGGGAGAGGAAAACGAGAGGCAAATGGCAAATAATGTAATGCGGGAGATAAGGGTATGTGATGGGTACTTGGTATGTTGACTTTTGCATAGACCTCCCTGGCAACAGCGCCAGAAATCCTTCTTGCTACCTCTTTTAGCACTGCGTTGGTTTTCCCCGAAGAGGAGGGGATGATGCAGCAAAGTAGCATAAGTATTTCCCTCAGTTTTTGAGAACCAAGGTATCAATCCAGTAGGAGGCTACGTGCGAGTCCCTCGTACCTGCACAAAACAAATAAATCCTCGCAACCAATGCAAATAGGGGTTGTCAATCCCTATAGGGCCACTTACGAGAGTGAGATCTGATAGATATGATAAGATAATTTTTTTGGTATTTTTATGATAAAGATGCAAAGTAAAATAAAGGCAAAGTAAATAGCAAAGAAAATAACTAAGTAGTAGGAGACTGATATGATAAAGATAGACCCGGGGGCCATAGATTTCACTAGTGGCTTCTCTCGAGAGCATAAGTATTCTACGGTGGGTGAACAAATTACTGTTGAGCAATTGACAGAATTGAGCATAGTTATGAGAATATCTAGGTATGATCATGTATATAGGCATCACGTCCGAGACAAGTAGACCGACTCCTGCCTGCATCTACTACTATTACTCCACTCATCGACCGCTATCCAGCATGCATCTAGAGTATTAAGTAAAAACAGAGTAACTCCTTAAGCAAGATGACATGATGTAGAGGGATAGACTCATGCAATATGAAGAAAACCCCATCTTGTTATCCTCGATGGCAATAATACAATACATGCCTTGCTGCCCTTACTGTCACCGGGAAAGGACACCGCAAGATTGAACCCAAAGCTAAGCACTTCTCCCATTGCAAGAAAGATCAATCTAGTAGGCCAAACCAAACTGATAATTCGAAGAGACTTGCAAAGATAACCAATCATACATAAAAGAATTCAGAGAAGATTCAAATATTATTCATAGATAGACTTGATCATAAACCCACAATTCATCGGTCTCAACAAACACACCGCAAAAAGAAGATTACATCGAATAGATCTCCACAAGAGAGGGGGAGAACATTGAATTGAGATCCAAAAAGAGAGAAGAAGCCATCTAGCTACTAACTATGGACCCGTAGGTCTGACGTAAACTACTCACACTTCATCGGAGAGGCTATGGTCTTGATGTAGAAGCCCTCCGTGATCGATGCCCCCTCCGGCGGAGCTCGGGAACAGGCCCCAAGATGGGATCTCGTGGATACAGAAAGTTACGGCGGTGGAATTAGGGTTTTGGCTCCGTATCTGATCGTTTGGGGGTACGTGGGTATATATAGGAGGAGGAAGTATGTCGGTGGAGCAACAGGGGGCCCACGAGGGTGGGGGGCACGCCTGGTAGGGTAGGGCGCGCCCCCTACCTCGTGGCCTCCTGTTACGTGCCTTGGCGTAGGGTCCAAGTCTCGTGAGTTGTATTCGATGAGAAAATCACATTCCTGAAGGTTTTATTCCGTTTGGACTCCGTTTGATATTCCTTTTCTTTGAAACCCTAAAACAGGCAAAAAACAGCAATTCTGGGCTGGGCCTCCGGTTAATAGGTTAGTCCCAAATATAATATAAAAGTGGATAATAAAGCCCAATAATGTCCAAAATAGTAGATAATATAGCATGGAGCAATCAAAAATTATAGATACGTTGGAGACGTATCAATGATGAGCCCAGATTCCACAAAATGGCTTGAGGCCATGAAATATGAGATGGGATCCATGTATGAGAACAAAGTATGGACTTTGATTGACTTGCTCGATGATCGGTGAGTCATTGAGAATAAATGGATCTTCAAGAGGAAGACGGACGCTGATAGTAGTGTTACTATCTACAAAGCTCGAATTGTCACAAAATGTTTTCGACAAGTTCAAGGTGTTGACTACGATGAGATTTTCTCACTCGTATCGATGTTTAAAAGTCTGTCCGGATCATGTTAGCAGTTGCTGCATTTTATGACATCTGGCAAATGGATGTCAAAAGTGCATTCCTTAATGGATTTATTAAAGAAGAGTTGTATATGATGCAACCAGAAGGTTTTGTCGATCCTAAAGGTACTAACAAAGTGAGAAAGCACCAGCGATCCATCTATGGACTAGTGCAAGCATCTCAGAGTTGGAATATATGCTTTGATAAAGTGATCAAAGCATATGGTTTTATACAGACTTGCGGTGAAGCCTGTATTTACAAGAAAGTGAGTGGGAGGACTACAACATTTCTGATAAGTATATGTGAATAACATATTATTGATCGGAAATAATGTAAAATTTTCTGGAAATCATAAAGGAGTGTTTGAAAGGAGTTTTTCAAAGAAAGACCTCGGTGAAGCTACTTACATATTGAGCATCAAGATCTATAGAGATAGATCAAGACGCTTGATATATTTTCAATGAGTACATACCTTGACAAGATTTTGAAGTAGTTCAAAATGGAACAGTCAAAGAAGGAGTTCCTGCCTGTGTTGCAAGGCGTGAAGTTGAGTAAAAGCTCAAAACCCGACCACAGCAGAAAATAGAAAGAGAATGAAAAGTCATTCCCTATGCCTCAGTCATAGGTTCTATAAAGTATGCTATGCTGTGTACCAGACCTATTGTGTACCTCACCATAAGTTTGGCAAGAGGGTACAATAGTGATCCAGGAGTGGATCACTGGACAGCGTTAAAAAATTATCCTTACTGGAATAAGGAAATGTTTCTCGGTTATGGAGGTGACAAAGAGTTCGTTGTAAAGAGTTACGTCGATGCAAGCTTTGACACCGATCTGGATGACTCTAAGTCTCGATCTAGATGCATATTGAAAGTGGGAGCAATTAGCTAGAGTAGCTCCGTGCAAAGCATTGTAGACATAGAAAATTTGCAAAAATACATACGTCTCTGAATGTGGCAGACCCTTGACTAAATTTCTCTCACAAGCAAAACATGATCACTCTTTGGGTGTTAATCACATAGCGATGTGAACTAGATTATTGACTCTAGTAAACCCTTTGGGTGTTAGTCACATGGAGATGTGAACTAATCACATAAAGATGTGAACTATTGGTGTTAAATCACATGACGATGTGAACTAGATTATTGACTCTAGTACAAGTGGGAGACTGAAAGAAATATGCCCTAGAGGCAATAATAAAGTTGTTATTTCTATTTCCTTATATCATGATAAATGTTTATTATTCATGCTAGAATTATATTAACCAGAAACTTAGTACATGTGTGAATACATAGACAAACAGAGTGTCACTAGTTTGCCTCTACTTGACTAGCTCGTTGAATCAATGATGGTTATGTTTCCTAACCATAAACATGAGTTGTCAATTGATTAATGGGATCACATCATTAGAAAATGATGTGATTGACTTGACCCATCCGTTAGCTTAACACGATGATCGTTTAGTTTGTTGATATTGCTTTCTCCATAACTATACATGTTCCTATGACTATTAGATCATGCAACTCCCGAATACCGGAGGAACACTTTGTGTGCTACCAAACATCAGAACGTAACTGGGTGATTCTAAAGGTGCTCTACAGGTGTCTCCGATGGTGTTTGTTGAGTTGGCATGGATCAAGATTAGGATTTGTCACTCCGATTGTCGGAGAGGTATCTTTGGGCCCTCTCAGTAATGTACATCACTATAAGCCTTGCAAGCAATGTAGCTAATGAGTTAGTTACGGGATGTAGCATTATGAAATGAGTAAAGAGACTTACCGGTAACGAGATTGAACTAGGTATTGAGATACCGACGATCGTATCTCGGGCAAGTAACATACCGATGACAAAGGGAACAACGTATACCGTTATGCGGTTTGAACGATAAAGTTCTTCGTAGAATATGTAGGAGCCAATATGAGCATCCAGGTTCCGCTATTGGTTATTGACCGGAGACATGTCCCGGTCATGTCTGCATAGTTCTCGAACTCGTAGGGTCCGCATGCTTAACGTTTGGTGATGATTGGTATTATGAGTTTATGTGATTTGATGTACCGAAGGTTGTTCGGAGTCCTGGATGTGATCACGGACATGATGAGGAGTCTCGAAATGATCGAGCCGTAAAGATTGATATATTGGAAGGCTATATTCGGACATCGAAAAGGTTCCGAGTGATCCGGGTATTTTTCGGAGTACCGGGGGAGTTACGGGAATACGGGAGTACATATGGGCCTTAGTGGGATTTAAGGAAAAAAGAGGAGAAGCCACGAGGGCTGGCCACGCGCCCCCCATGGGCCATGTCCGAATTGGACTAGGGGAGAGGTTGCGCCTCCTCTTTCCTTCTCCTCCCCTTCTCCTTCCTTCCACCTCCTAGTAGGACTAGGAAAGGAGGAATCCTACTCCTACTAGGAGGAGGATTCCTCCCCCCTTGGCGTGCCTAGAGAGGCCGGCCGGCCTCCCCTCTCTCCTTTATATACGTGGGGAGGGGGCACCCTAGAACACACAAGTTGATCAGTTGATCTTTTAGCCGTGTGCGGTACCCCCCTCCACCATAATCCACCTCGGTCATATCGTAGCGGTGCTTAGGCGAAGCCCTGAGTTGGTAGCATCATCATCACCGTCATCACTCTGTCGTGCTGACGGAACTCTCCCTCGAAGCTCTGCTGGACCGAAGTTCGTGGGACGTCACCGGGCTGAACGTGTGCTGAACTCGGAGGTGCCGTACGTTCAGTACTTGGATCGGTCGGGTCGTGAAGACGTACGACTACATCAACCGCGTTCTCATAACGCTTCCGCTTACGGTCTACGTGTTGGGGAACGTAGCATAAATTCAAAATTTTCTACGCAACACCAAGATCAATCTATGGAGTAATCTAGCAACGAGGGAAGGAGAGTGCATCTACATACCCTTGTAGATCGCTAAGTGGAAGCGTTCAAGAGAACGGGGTTGATGGAGTCGTACTCGTCGTGATCCAAATCACCAGAGATCCTAGTGCCGAACGGACGGCACCTCCGCGTTCAACACACCTACAGCCTGGTGACGTCTCCCATGCCTTGATCCAGCAAGGAGAGAGGGAGAGGTTGAGGAAGACTCCATCCAGCAGCAGCACAATGGCGTGGTGGTGATGGAGGAGCGTGGCAATCCTGCAGGGCTTCGCCAAGCACCGCAGAAGAGGAGGAGGAGAGGGATGCAGGGCTGCACCAACAAGAGATCGAATCGCCTGTGTTATGGGCAGCCCTAGGCCTCATATATATAGGGGAAGGGGAGGGGCTGCGCCCCCTCTAGGGTTCCCACCCCTAGGGGGGGCAGCCCTAGATGGGGAGCAAGGGGGGCGGCCAAGAGGGGGAGAGAGGGAGGCGCCCCCTAGACCACACCAGGGGATTCCCGCTCTGTTATTTTTCTCTTTCAGGACCTTAATCTCTGGAAACCCTGTCCGGCGGCATGATTGCCGAACACATGATGCAGCAACCAAGGAGGCAAAAAGCTACATCACACCACGGAACTACCAGGTGTATTACGATAACGAGTGAAATATTTTCTTTAATACTATTCCTCAGCTTGCCCTTGGAAGGGACATAGTCCTACTTTTTGCTTATCGCACTATCTGTATCATCCTGTTTTAACGCATCTATTTGAATAAACAATGCATAGCATTAAGGCTATTATTGCATTCTTCATTTTTATATATGTGTTCCTTAATGACGCCTTGCAACCGTACACTTTGGTACGGCCAATACACCAGGGGCTTAAGTACCCCACAATGCGGTGTGAGAGGTCCGAACACTTTCACAAGTGTGGCACCGCGAACTTATAGCATTATATGCATCAGCTCCGAATCATGTCTTTGGTCAAATTTTGGGTTTGCCCGGCTCCTATGTTTTGGTACCTTACGTTCCGCTCTATCGGCTAAGGTAGCGCTAGGAGAACTACTGCGATTGTGCCCCGGTTCTGCTGGGCTAAGCACCTCAGTAGAGAAAGCTAAAACTGACTGTCATGATAAGGCAAGAGACTGGTTGCTGTTCGGCGAGGTTTCGAGTCCCTAAAGACTTATGCCGCTTAGAGCGATGAGCCGGTCCTGTCTGGCTTAAAGGCGTGTATCGCGCCCCGAATTCGGCCTTCCGAATACCAGGGGCTTCGCCGAAATTTAAAATTATAGAATTCCATGGCTAAGTGAGAGTGATAAAGCATTATTAGTCCGGTTGCCTTGTTCGCTGTGCTGAGCACCTCCCTCGAAGGACCCAAACATGGGAACAAGAGTGCTCAGGTTTATCCCGAACACCCCAGCACTTGCGGCATGGGGGCAGAAGCCGAGGACTAGCCATCTCTCAGATTGGATAAACAGCCAAACAGAAGGTAATATTTTAAATTCAAACAAGCATTGCATAGCGCATATGAAACAAGTTTTCATCATACAGGATCACACGAGCAAGTTTACTCAAATATTACATCCTTTGAACATTCGTCCGCTACAAGACGGGCACCCTTTAGGACACCCTCATAATAAATTTCGGGGGTGTGATGCTCCTTGCCCTGCGGCGGTCCTTCCTTGATCAGCTTCACGGCGTCTAGCTTGGCCCATTGCACCTTCACACGGGCGAAAGCCCGGCGTGCACCTTCAATACAGACGGACCGCTTGACGACTTCCAGCCGTGGGCAGGCATCCACTAGCCGCCTCACCAGGACGAAGTAGCTGTTCGGAAGGGCGTTTCCATGCCATAGCCGGACTATAAAGCCCTTCATGGCCTGTTTGGCCGCCTTGTGTAGCTTGACCAGCTGCTTCAGTTGGTCGCTCATTGGCACCGGGTGTTCGGTCCCAGTATACTAAGACCAGAACAGCTTCTTTGTTGAGCTCTCCTCCTCGGCCTGGTAAAACTGTGCGGCATCCGACACGCTGCGGGGAAAATCTGCGAATGCTCCTAGAGAGCTCCGGATTCGGGTAAGTAATAGGTAATTTACTTTCACATGCTTGCTTTGCATATAGAATGCCTTACCCGCTGCTATTTTCTTCATCGCGTCAATCTCCTGGAGGGCCTTTTGGGCCTCGGCCTGGGCACTCTTCGCGCTCTCGAGGGCCGCGGCAAGCTCAGACTCTCGCGTCTTCGAGTCAAGCTCCAACGCCTCGTGCTTCGTTACGAGAGCCTGGAGCTCTTGCTGCACCTCGCCCACCCGTGCCTCTTGCCTTTCCTACTCGGCGTGCTCCTTGGCCGCTTTGTCTTCGGCCTCGGATAGCGCACGCTTCAGGGATGCCACCGCGGTCATGGCCCCTGGCAAATATAAGATGATCCTGTCATTTTGCAATCGCGTCTTCTTTTATATACACGTATCTATATACAGGGTATTACTTACCTTGGTTCTCCTCGAGCTGCCTCTTGGCAAGGCCGAGCTCGTCCTGGGACCCTTTAACGTCCTGCTTCAGTGCAGCAACCTCCGCAGTCAGTGCGGCAGATGCCAGCAGCGAAGCCTGCATACGCATATTGACATACTTATATTAGACTCCTGCGATATTGTTTGATCCTCTGTTCGGCTTTTCTTTCTGAACACCGAACAGAGCACCAGGGGCTACTGTCTATGCGGTAATATTTTTCCTATATTTTAACACTTGCCTCAAAGCCTGTTAGAAGGCTGGCACAGGCTTCAGTCAATCCGCTCGGGGCGGACTGAACCTTCTAGACCACCGCACTCATAATAGTACGGTGCTCCTCGTCGATGGAAGCGCTGCGAAGCGCTTCCAGCAGATTGTCCGGCGCCTCTGGATGGGCAGAGGTCAGCGGCACAGGCGTCTTGTCCCTCTTAGAAGGAGGCCGCCTGCCCGAGTCCGGAACCGCTGGAGGTTCCGGCGCGGTGTTCGGCTGAGGGCCGAACTCGGGGCCCTCAGGGGCCTTGTCCCCTCGGCTCCCGGAGTCTAGAAGGTCGCCTTGAGGCGCCTCCGGGACTGTCTCCCCTCGACCCGGTGCCTCTTGAGACAACACCTCAGCGTCGTCCGCAGGGCAAGGGGAGGTGGCGGTCGGAAGTGGATCGCTATCCATATCCGACGAGCCCAGGGAGCCGTCCGACGATAGATCGATACGGGCTCGTGGCGGCCTGCATAATCATATTCGGCGTTAGGGAAAGTAGTGCGACAAAGGAATGCTATGAGTTACTCTAGTATCCGAATACTTACGACCTCCCTAGGGGCTTGGCCCTGGGCAACCACTCGTCTTCGCCTTCGGCAGCGGCGGTGGAGCTGTCCGGAAGGAGAGTCCTTCCCTTCTTGGACCCTTTGGCCCCCCAGTTGGGGCGGCCTTCCTTTTCTTGTCTCCCCCAACTGAAGGGGAGCATCTTCTTCTTCCTCCTCGTCTTCGAGGGAGGAGTGTGCCGCAGAGTCATCGGACGATGAGTCCGATAACACCTGGCGTCGGGAACTCTTTCGGGTTCCCTTGGTCTTCTTGGTCTTCTCTGGCACCTTGTAAGGAGCCAGAGTCAGCATCTCCATCAGGAGAGCGTTCGCTGGGCCTTCGGGCAAGGGAGCCGGACAGTCGATCTGTCCGGTCGTTTCCTGCCAGTCCTGTCAAAGGAACGGGAGCTTAGATCCCGCATAGAGTCAAACTATGAAAAACAAGTATCCTCTAAGAGGTAAAACAGCTCACCGCGCTGGCTTGGCGCTTCACGCAGAATCCGTGATCCTCGGTAGTAGGAGGAGGAACCTCGGCGCCCTTGAATAGCACCTTCCAGGCATCCTCGTGTGTTGTATCGAAGAGCCTGTTTAGAGTTTGGTGCTGGGCCGGGTCGAACTCCCACAAGTTGAAGGCCCGTTGTTGACACGGGAGGATCCGGCGGATGAGCATGACCTGGACTACGTTGACGAGTTTGAGCTTTGAGGGAGTCCTGGATTAGGGGGTGTCCGGATAGCCGGACTATACCTTCGGCCAGACTCCTGGACTATGAAGATACAAGATTGAAGACTTCGTCCCATGTCCGGAAGGGACTTTCCTTGGCGTGGAAGGCAAGCTTGGCGATACAGATATGTAGATCTCCTACCATTGTAACCGACTCTGTGTAACACTAGCCCTCTCTGGTGTCTATATAAACCGGAGAGTTTTAGTCCGTAGGACGAAGAACAATCATACCATAGGCTAGCTTCTAGGGTTTAGCCTCTCTGATCTCGTGGTAGATCTACTCTTGTACTACCCATATCATCAATATTAATCAAGCAGGACGTAGGGTTTTACCTCCATCAAGAGGGCCCGAACCTGGGTAAAACATCGTGTCCCCTGCCTCCTGTTACCATCTGGCCTAGACACACAGTTCGGGACCCCCTACCAGAGATCCGCCGGTTTTTACACTGACATTGGTGCTTTCATTGAGAGTTCCTCTGTGTCGTCACTTTTAGGCCCGATGGCTCCTCCGATCATCAACAGCGATGCGATCCAGGGTGAGACTTTTCTCCCCGGACAGATCTTCGTATTCGGCGGCTTTGCACTGCGGGCCAATTCGCTTGGTCATCTGGAGCACATCGAAAGCTACGCCCCTGGCCATCAGGTCAGATTTGTAAGTTTGAACTACACGGCCGACATCCGCGGAGACTTGATCTTCGACGGATTCGAGCCACAGCCGAGCGCGCCGCGCTGTCACGATGGGCATGATTTAGCTCTGCCGCCGAACAGTGCCCTGGAGGCCGCGCCTGTGTCCGCTCCGACCCCTAGCTCGGAGCCGATCACACCAATCGAGGATGGGTGGTTAGACACCGCCTCGGGGGATGCAATCTCTACGGAGATCGAGTCGAACACCAGCCCTACTCTCTACGAAGCCCGTGACTCCAAGGAGCCGGACTCCTCTCCAGACTCCGAGCCCTCCGCGCCCCGACCGATCGAACCCGATTGGGCGCCGATCATGGAGTTCACCGCCGCGGACATCTTTCAGCACTCGCCCTTCGGCGATATTCTGAATTCACTAAAGTCTCTCTCTTTATCAGGAGAGCCCTAGCCAGACTATGGTCAACAAGGTTGGGATGCGGATGATGAAGAACTTCAAAGCCCACCCACCACCCACTTCGTAGCCACTGTCGATAATTCAAATGATGTGCTCGACTTCGACTCCGAAGACATCGACGGTATGGATGACGATGTAGGAGATGAACATGAACCAACACCTATAAGGCACTGGACAGCCACCTCATCTCATGATGTATACATGGTGGACACACCCAAAGGAAGCAACGACGAGGAACACAGGGATGCAACGAGGGATCGTTCACTCAAAAAGCAATCAAAGCGGCGACGTAAGCGCCACTCCAAGCCCTGCCTCGGCAGAGACAGCAGCCATACAGACCCAGCCATAGAGTAGGATGAGCCGGCGGACGACGAACATGCCTTCGAGCAAGCGTTCGAACAGGGAAACTTGGATAAACAAACCGAACACCCCGTCCCCGGCGAAAACAATAGTACGGACGACCTTACGCCGGATAAACTCATGGAGCAGAAGAACCTCCACAAAAGGCTCGTCGCCACTGCACATAGCCTGAAAAAGCAGAAGCGGAAGCTCAAAACTGCGGAAGATGCACTCAGAATCAGATGGAGCAAAGTACGCAACACCGCAGACAAATATGCCGGCAGTCGCCGCACAAAAAGCTATCCAAAGCAAAAGCTACTGCCTGAATTTTACGAGGAGGCCTTAGAGCCCCCGCAGTCAAAAAATAGGAAAGCCATCCGGTCAGATGAAAGACCGCATGGCCAGCATGGAGTGGCAAGCGGCGCCGCACACAAGCCGGCACGCGATCCACCAAAGGATCCGGATCAAAAAGACGGCCCAGCCAGATCTATATACGGGCCAAGAAATCAAGCTCTAGTAAGCAATGCAACACAATAAATATCTGAACATCACGGCACACCCAAATACAGGGGTGCCGCACACCCCATATGTTTCACCGATGAGGTGCTGGACCATGAATTTCCAGTGGGATTCAAGCCCGTAAACATAGAGGCGTACGACTGAACAACAGACCCTGGGGTCTGGATGGAGGATTATATCCTCCACATACACATGGCCAGAGGAGATGACCTCCACGCCATAAAATACTTACCCCTCAAGCTTAAAGGGCCAGCCCGGCATTGGCTCAAAAGCCTTCCCGAAAACACCATTGGAAGTTGGGAAGAGCTTGAGGATGCTTTCCGGGCAAATTTTCAAGGGACCTATGTCCACCCTCCGGATGCAGACGATCTCAGTCACATAACTCAACAGCCTGGAGAGTCAGCCCGGAAATTCTGGAACAGATTTCTTACTAAAAAGAATCAGATAGTCGACTGTCCGGACGCTGAAGCCCTAGCAGCTTTTAAGCACAACGTTCAAGACGAATGGCTCGCCAGACACCTCGGCCAAGAAAAGCCAAGAACAATGGCCGCATTAACAAGCCTCATGACCCGCTTTTGCGTAGGAGAGGACAGCTAGTTGGCAAGATGTAGCACCAGCGACCCAAGTACATCCGAAGTTAGGGATGGAAACAAAAAACCCCGACACAGCAAGGACCAACACTGGAATAAGGGAAACAGCCCAAAGAGCACGGCGGTCAACACCGGATTCAAAAGCTCGCGGCAGAATCAGAGAAAGCCGCCCCTCAAGGATAACAGGGACGAGCTATCCAACCTAAACAAAATCTTGGACAAGATATGTCAAATACACAGTACTCCCGGGAAGCCTGCGAACCATACCCACAGAGATTGTTGGGTTTTCAAGCAAGCCGGCAAGCTCAACGCCGAACACAAGGGGCTCGACACACCAAGTGAGGACGACGACGAACCCCACAAGCAGAGCACCAGGAAACAAAATGATTTCCCTCAAGAAGTCAAAATAGTAAACTTACTTCACGTGACGAACAGAACGGCACCACCAGAGATACGTGCCATACGGCCTATCCCAAAGGAGTCTCGCCAATGGTTGTTAAAACCAATCACCTTCGACCATCAGGATTACTCTAGAAGTATCCGGAATGCAGGCTGGACTGCCTTGGTATTAGATCCAATAATCGGTGGACTCCACTTTACAAATGTCCTGATGGACGACGGCAGTGGTCTAAACCTGTTATACCAGGACACAATCCGCAACATGGGGATAGACCCAACAAAAATTCGCCATAGCAAAACCTCCTTTCAAGGGGTAACGCCAGGCCCGGATGCCCGCTGTATGGGTTCTCTCCGGCTAGAAGTTATGTTCGGCTCCCCCGATAACTTCCGTCGCGAACAGCTAACTTTCCACATCGCCCCATTCTCAAGTAGCTATCAAGCACTGCTGGGACGCCAAGCTTTCGCCCGCTTTAACGCAATACCACATTATGCATCTCTTACGCTTAAGATGCCCGGTCCACGAGGCATCATCTCATTAAAGGGAAAACATTGAGTGTTCCCCCCGTGCGGAAAACAGTGCGGCTGCCTTGACAGCCCCACAATAAAGTGGCTTCACCAGCTAAAGCATCTAAATAGGTCATCAAGACCACGGACACGGCTAGACGAGTCCGGCATAAACATACAATTGATAAAGGCTTAATAGCCGTATACCCCTGTACTAGGGGCTCCGTGCATATAAAACAAGAGACAATAAAGCTCAATTTTACCCATTTCGATTTATACTTCGTTTATTTAGCTTAACTTATGTTCGGCACGATCTTTCTTTAACTAAGTTCCTCTCTTTTACAGATGAACACCGTGCTACGCCCGTCCAGGATACGGCACAACAGAGACACAGGCGCAGACGTGCAGCAGGGACCCGTTCCAAGGAATCTTTTCAAATTAAGACCTTGCGTAAACCTTTTTTACTGTCTCTTGTTGATACACATCCCCCGATTTCTTGATATAACCAAGGAGGAGGCTGGCGTTTTGGCATGTGGCCATGTCAGAATTTTGCGCGTACCTGGACACTAGGGGCTTATTACTAGGGGCGTTACCCCGCCCGCCCTCATAAAGACCGAATACCTTAGGGAGTGTTCGGCGTCGCGATTTTGGCCTTATATGCATCAGCTCCTAATCATGTCTTTGGTCAAATGTTGGGTTTGCCCGGCTCCTATGTTTTGCTGCCTAGTTCAGGGGCAACTGAGGGAGTCCTGGATTAGGGGGTGTCCGGATAGCCAGACTATACCTTCGGCCGGACTCCTGGACTATGAAGATACAAGATTGAAGACTTCGTCCCGTGTCCGGAAGGGACTTTCCTTGGCGTGGAAGGTAAGCTTGGCGATACAGATATGTAGATCTCCTACCATTGTAACCGACTCTGTGTAACCCTAGCCCTCGCTGGTGTCTATATAAACCGGAGAGTTTTAGTCTGTAGGACGAAGAACAATCATACCATAGGCTAGCTTCTAGAGTTTAGCCTCTCTGATCTCGTGGTAGATCTACTCTTGTACTACCCATATCATTAATATTAATCAAGCAGGATGTAGGGTTTTACCTCCATCAAGAGGGCCTGAACCTGGGTAAAACATCGTGTCCCCTGCCTCCTGTTACCATCCGGCCTAGACGCACCTTAGGGTGGGCCTTAGGCCCATCTAAGCCTAGGGTTTCCTCCTTTTTTCCTCCTAGCTGCCCCTTGGGCCTTGTGGGAGGCGCACCAGCCCACTCAGGGGCTGGTCCCTCACCACTCTTGGCCCATGCAAGCCTCCGGGGTTGGTGGCCCCACTTGGTGGACCCCCGGGACCCTCCCGGTGGTCCCGGTACATTACCGATAAACCCCGAAACTCTTCCGGTGACCAAAACAGGACTTCCCATATATAAATCTTTACCTCCGGACCATTCCGGAACTCCTCGTGACGTCCGAGATCTCATCCGGGACTCCGAACAACATTCGGTAACCCACATACAAACTTCCTTACAACCCTAGCGTCATCCGAAACCTTAAGTGTGTAGAACCCTATACGGGTTCGGGAGACATGCAGACATGACCGAGACAACTCTCCGGCCAATAACCAACAACGGGATCTAGATACCCATGTTGGCTCCCACATGTTCCACGACGATCTCATCGGATGAACCACGATGTCAAGGATTCAATCAATCCCGTATACAATTCCCTTTGTCTACCGGTATAGTACTTGCCCGAGATTCGATCGTCGGTATCCCGATACCTTGTTCAATCTCGTTACCGAGCAGTCTCTTTACTCGTTCCGTAACACATCATCCCGTGATCAACTCCTTGATCACATTGTGCACATTATGATGATGTCCTACCGAGTGGGCCCAGAGATACCTCTCCGTTTACACGGAGTGACAAATCCTAGTCTTGATTCGTGCCAACCCAACAGACACTTTCGGAGATACCTGTAGTGCACCTTTATAGTCACCCAGTTACGTTGTGACGTTTGATACACCCAAAGCATTCCTACGGTATCCGGGAGTTGCACAATCTCATGGTCTAAGGAAATGATACTTGACATTAGAAAAGCTTTAGCATACGAACTACATGATCTTGTGCTAGGCTTAGGATTGGGTCTTGTCCATCACATCATTCTCCTAATGATGTGATCCCGTTATCAACGACATCCAATGTCCATGGTCAGGAAACCGTAACCATCTATTGATCAACGAGCTAGTCAACTAGAGGCTTACTAGGGACATGGTGTTGTCTATGTATCCACACATGTATCTGAGTTTCCTATCAATACAATTCTAGCATGGATAATAAACGATTATCATGAACAAGGAAATATAATAATAACTAATTTATTATTGCCTCTAGGGCATATTTCCAATAGTCTCCCACTTGCACTAGAGTCAATAATCCAGTTCACATCGATATGTGATTAACACTCAAGGTCACATCCCCATGTGACTAACGCCCAAAGAGTTTACTAGAGTCAATAATCTAGTTCACATTTACCATGTGATTAACACTCGATGAGTTCTGGGTTTGATCATGTTTTGCTTGTGAGAGAGGTTTTAGTCAATGGGTCTGAATCTTTCAGATCCGTATGTACTTCACAAATTTCTTATGTCATTTTGTAGATGCAACTACTACGCTACATTTGGAGCTATTCCAAATAACTGTTCTACTATACGAATCCAGTTTACTACTCAGAATAATCTGGATTAGTGTCAAAGTTTGCATCGGCGTAACCCTTTACGACGAACTCTTTTACCACCTCCATAATCGAGAAAATTCCTTAGTCCACTAGTTACTAAGGATAACTTTGACCGCTGTCTTGTGATCCATTCTTAGATCACTCTTGTACCCCTTGACTGACTCATGGCAAGGCACATTTTAGGTGCGGTACACAGCATAGCATACTGTAGAGCCTATGTCTTAAGCATAGGGGACGACCTTCGTCCTTTCTCTCTATTCTGCCGTGGTCGAGCTTTAAGTCTTAACTTCATACCTTACAACTCAGGCAAGAACTCCTTCTTTGACTGATCCATCTTGAACACCTTCAAGATCATGTCAAGGTATGTGCTCATTTGAAAGTACCATTAAGCGTTTTGATCTATCCTTATAGATCTTGATGCTCAATGTTCAAGTAGCTTAATCCAGGCTTTCCATTGAAAAACACTTTCCAAATAACCCTATATGCTTCCCAGAAATTCTACGTCATTTCTGATCAACAATATGTCAACAACATATATTCATCAGAAATTCTATAGTGCTCCCACTCACCCTTTTGGAAATACAAGTTTCTCATAAACTTTGTGTACACCCAAAATCTTTGATCATCATCAAAGCATACATTCCAACTCCGAGATGCTTACTCCAGTCCTTAGAAGGATTACTGGAGCTTTGCACACTTATTAGCATCTTTCAGGATTGACAAAACCTTCCGGTTTGTATCACATACAACCTTTCCTCAAAAACGTCGAGGAAACAATGTTTTGACATCCTATCTGCAAGATTTTCATAAATAATGCAGTCAGCGCTAATATAATTCCAACAGACTCTTAGCATCGCTACGAGTGAGAAAGTCTCATCGTAGTCAACTCCTTGAACTTGTCGGAAAACATCTTAACGACAAGTCGAGCTTTCTTAATGGTGACATTTACCATCATTGTTCGTCTTCCTTTTAAATCCATCTGTACTCAACAGCCTCACGACCATCAAGTAGTTCTTCCAAAGTCTACACTTTGTTTTCTTACATGGATCCTCTCTCGGATTTTATGGCCTCGAGCCATTTATCGGAATCCAGGCCCACCATCGCTTCTCCATAGCTCGTAGGTTCATTGTTGTCTAGCAACATGACTTCCAAGACAGGGTTACGTACCACTTTGAAGTAGTATGCATCCTTGTCCTCCCACGAGGTTTGGTAGTGACTTGATCTGAAGTTTCATGATCACTATCATAAGCTTCCACTTCAATTGGTGTAGGTGCCACAGGAACAACTCCCTGTGCCCTGTCACACACTAGTTGAAGAGACGGTTCAATAACCTCATCAAGTCTCCACCATCCTCCCACTCAATTCTTTCGAGAGAAACTTTTCCTCGAGAAAGGACCCGATTCTAGAAACAATCCCTTATTGCTTTCGAATCTGAGACAGGAGGTATATCCAACTGTTTTGGGTGTCCTATGAAGATGCATTTATCCGCTTTGGGTTCGAGCTTATCAGCCTGAAACCTTTTTTTTCACATAAGCATCGCAGCCCTAAACTTTTAAGAAATGACAGCTTAGGTTTCTCTAAACCATAGTTCATATGGTGTCATCTCATCGGAATTACATGGTGCCCTATTTAAAGTGAATGTGGTTGTCTCTAATGCTTAACCCATAAACTATTGTGGTAATTTGATAAGAGACATCATGGTATGCATCATATCCAATAGGGTGCAGTTATGATGTTTGAACACACCATCACACTATGGTGTTCCAGGCTGTATTAGTTGTGAAACAATTTCCACAATGTCTTAATTCTGTGCCAAACTCGTAATTCAGATATTCATCTCTATGATCATATCATAGATCTTTTATCCTCTTGTCACGACGATCTTTCAACTTCACCCTGAAATTACTTGAACCTTTCAATAATTCAGACTCGTGATTCATCAAGTAAATATACTCAACATCTACTCAAGTCATCTGTGAAGTAAGAACATAACGATATCCACTACATGCCTCAGCACTCATTGAACTGCACACATCGAAATGTATTACTTCCAACAAGTTGCTTTCTAGTTCCATTTTACTGAAACCGAGGCTTTCAGTCATCTTGCCTATGTGGTATGATTTGCATGTCTCAAGTGATTCAAAAACAAGTGAGTTCAAACGGTCCATCTGCATGGAGTTTCTTCATGCATATACACCAATAGACATGGTTCGCATGTCTCAAACTTTTCAAAAACGAGTGAGCCCAAAGATCCATCAACATGGAGCTTCTTCATGCGTTTTATACCGATATGACTTAAGTGGCAGTGCCACAAGTAGGTGGTACTATCATTACTATCTTTTGGCATGAACATGTGTATCACTACGATCGAGATTCAATAAACCATTCATTTTAGGTGTAAGACCATTGAAGGTGTTATTCAAATAAACAGAGTAACCATTATTCTCCTTAAATGAATAACCGTATTGCGATAGACATAATCCAATAATGTCTATGCTCAACGCAAACACCAATCTCGATGGTAGAGGGAGCGTGCGATGCTTGATCATATCAACATTAGAAATACTTCCAACACATATCGTCAGCTCACCTTTTAGCTAGTCTCCGTTAATTCTGTAGCTTTTATTTCGTGTTACTAACACTTAGCAACTGAACCAGTATCTAATACCCTGGTGCTACTAGGAGTACTAATAAAGTACACATCAACACAATGTATATCCAATATACTTCTATCGACCTTGCCAGCCTTCTCATCTACCAAGTATCTTGGGTAATTCTGCTCTAGTGGCTGTTCCCCTTATTACAGAAGCACTTAGTCTCGGGTTTGGGTTCACCCTTGGGTTTCTTCACTAGAGCAACAGCTGAATTGCCGTTTCATGAAGTATCCCTTTGTTCCCTTGCCCTTCTTGAAACTAGTGGTTTCACCAACCATCAACAATTGATGCTCCTTCTTGATTTCTACTTTCGCGGTGTCAAACATCGCAAACATCTCAAGGATCATCATATATGTCCCTGATATATCATAGTTCATCACGAAGCTCTAGCAGCTTGGTGGTAATGACTTCGGAGAAACATCACTATCTCATCTGGAAGATCAACTCCCACTCGATTCAAGCGATTGTTGTACTCAGACAATCTGAGCACAAGCTCAACAATTGAGCTTTTCTCCCTTAGTTTGCAGGCTAAGAAAATCGTCGGAGGTCTTATACCTCTTGACATGGGCACGACCCTGAAATCCCAATTTCAGCCCTCGAAACATCTCATATGTCTCGCGACATTTCAAAAACCGTCTTCGGTGCCTCAATTCTAAACCGTTTAACCGAACTATCACGTAGTTATCAAAACGTGTATGTCAGCTGTTCGCAACATCCACAGACGACGTTCGAGGTTCAGCACACTGAGCGGTGCATTAAGGACATAAGCCTTCTATGAAGCAATGAGGACAATCCTCAGTTTACGGACCTAGTCCGCATAATTGCTACTATCAACTTTCAACTAAATTTTCTCTAGGAACATATCTAAACAGTAGAACTAAAGCGCGAGCTACGACATAATTTGCGAAGACCTTTTGACTATGTTCAGGATAATTAAGTTCATCTTATGAACTCCCACTCAGATAGACATCCCTCTAGTCATCTAAGTGATTACATGATCCGAGTCAACTAGGCCGTGTCCGATCATCACGTGAGACGGACTAGCCAACGTCGGTGAACATCTTCATGTTGATCGTATCTACCACACGACTCATGCTCGACCTTTCGGTCTTCTGTGTTCCGAGGCCATGTCTGTACATGCTAGGCTCGTCAAGTCAACCTAAGTGTTTGCATGTGTTCCGAGGCCATGTCTGTACATGCTAGGCTCGTCAACACCCGTTGTATTCGAACGTAAGAATCTATACACCCGATCATCACGTGGTGCTTCGAAACTACGAACTGTCGCAACGGTGCACAGTTAGGGGGAACACTTTCTTGAAATTTTAATGAGAGATCATCTTATTTACTACCGTCGTTCTAAGCAAATAAGATGTATAAACATGATAAACATCACATGCAATCAAATAATAGTGACATGATATGGCCAATATCATATAGCTCCTTTGATCTCCATCTTGGGGCTCCATGATCATCATCGTCACCGGCATGACACCATGATCTCCATCATCCATGATCTCCATCATCGTGTCTCCATGAAGTTGTCACGTCATCTATTACTTCTACTACTACAGCTAACGGTTAGCAATAAAGTAAAGTAATTACATGACGTTTATGTTGACACGCAGGTCATAAATAAATTAAGACAACTCCTATGGCTCCTGCCGGTTGTCATACTCATCGACATGCAAGTCGTGATTCCTATTACAAGAACATGATCAATCTCATACATCACATATATCATTCATCACATCCTTTTGGCCATATCACATCACATAGCATACCCTGCAAAAACAAGTTAGATGTCCTCTAATTGTTGTTTGCATGTTTTACGTGGCTGCTATGGGTTTCTAGCAAGAACGTTTCTTACCTACGCAAAACCACAACGTGATATGCCAATTGCTATTTACCCTTCATAAGGACCCTTTTCATCGAATCCGATCTGACTAAAGTGGGAGAGACAGACACCCGCTAGCCACCTTATGCAACTAGTGCATGTCAGTCGGTGGAACCTGTCTCACGTAAGAGTACGTGTAAGGTCGGTCCGGGCCGCTTCATCCCACGATGCCGCCAAATCAAGATAAGACTAGTAACGGCAAGCATATTGAACAAAATCAACGCCCACAACTACTTTGTGTTCTACTCGTGCATAGAAACTACGCATAGACCTAGCTCATGATGCCACTGTTGGGGAACGTAGCATAAATTCAAAATTTTCTACGCAGCACCAAGATCAATCTATGGAGTAATCTAGCAACGAGGGAAGGAGAGTGCATCTACATAACCTTGTAGATCGCTAAGCGGAAGCGTTCAAGAGAACGGGGTTGATGGAGTCGTACTCGTCGTGATCGAAATCACCGGAGATCCTAGTGCCGAACGGACGGCACCTCCGCGTTCAACACACGTACAGCCCGGTGACGTCTCCCATGCCTTGATCCAGCAAGGAGAGAGGGAGAGGTTGAGGAAGACTCCATCCAGCAGCAGCACAACGGCGTGGTGGTGGTGATGGAGGAGCGTGGCAATCCTGCAGGGCTTCGCCAAGCACCGCAGAAGAGGAGGAGGAGAGGGATGTAGGGCTGCACCAACGAGAGATCGAATCGCCTGTGTTATGGGCAGCCCTAGGCCTCATATATATAGGGGAAGGGGAGGGGCTGCGCCCCCTCTAGGGTTCCCACCCCTAGGGGGGGCAGCCCTAGATGGGGAGCAAGGGGGCGGCCAAGAGGGGGAGAGAGGGAGGCGCCCCCTAGGGTGGGCCTTAGGCCCATCTAAGCCTAGGGTTTCCCCTTTTTTTCTCCTAGCTGCCCCTTGGGCCTTGTGGGAGGCGCACCAGCCCACTTAGGGGCTGGTCCCTCACCACCCTTGGCCCATGCAAACCTCCGGGGCAGGTAGCCCCACTTGGTGGACCCCCGGGACCCTCCCGGTGGTCCCGGTACATTACCGGTAAACCCCGAAACTCTTCCGGTGACCAAAACAGGACTTCCCATATATAAATCTTTACCTCCGGACCATTCCGGAACTCCTCGTGACATCCGGGATCACATCCGGGACTCCGAACAACATTCGGTAACCACATACAGACTTCCTTTACAACCCTAGCGTCATCGAACCTTAAGTGTGTAGACCCTACGGGTTCGGGAGACATGCAGACATGACCGAGACGTTCTCCGGCCAATAACCAACAGCGGGATATGGATACCCATGTTGGCTCCCACATGTTCCACGATGATCTCATCGGATGAACCACGATGTCAAGGACTTAATCAATCCCGTATACAATTCCCTTTGTCTAGCGGTATTGTACTTGCCCGAGATTCGATCGTCGGTATCCCTATACCTTGTTCAATCTCGTTACCGGCAAGTCTCTTTACTCGTTCCGTAACACATCATCCCATGATCAACTCCTTGATCACATTGTGCACATTATGATGATGTCCTACCGAGTGGGCCTAGAGATACCTCTCCGTCACACGGAGTGACAAATCCCAGTCTCGATTCATGCCAACCCAACAGACACTTTCGGAGATACCTGTAATGTACCTTTATAGCCACCCAGTTACGTTGTGACGTTTGGCACACCCAAAGCACTCCTACGGTATCTGGGAGTTGCACAATCTCATGGTCTAAGGAAATGATACTTGACATTAGAAAAGCTTTAGCATACGAACTACATGATCTTGTGCTAGGCTTAGGGTTGGGTCTTTGTCCATCACATCATTCTCCTAATGATGTGATCCCGTTATCAACGACATCCAATGTCCATGGTCAGGAAACCGTAACCATCTATTGATCAACGAGCTAGTCAACTAGAGGCTTACTAGGGACATGGTGTTGTCTATGTATCCACACATGTATCTGAGTTTCCTATCAATACAATTCTAGCATGGATAATAAACGATTATCATGAACAAGGAAATATAATAATAACTAATTTATTATTGCCTCTAGGGCATATTTCCAACACTACGTGGGTACATGGACAAAACTCTCCTCTCTCGTTGCTATGCATCACCATGATCTTGCGTGCGCGTAGGATTTTTTTTTTTGAAATTACTACATTCCCCAATAGTCGTGCCAAGACACCACGAGATGATCGGGTGTGATAAGCTCTACGTTCACATACAACGGGTGCAAGCCAGTTTTGCACATGCAGAATACTCGGGTTAAACTTGACGAGCCTAGCATATGCAGATATGGCCTCGGAACACTGAGACCGAAAGGTCGAGCGTGAATCATATAGTAGATATGATCAACATAGTGATGTTCACCAATGAAAACCACTCCATCTCACATGATGATCGGACATGGTTTAGTTGATATGGATCACGTGATCACTTAGATGATTAGAGAGATGTCTATCAAAGTGGGAGTTCTTAAGTAATTTGATTAATTGAA
This sequence comes from Triticum urartu, assembly GCF_003073215.2. Classification (NCBI taxonomy): domain Eukaryota; kingdom Viridiplantae; phylum Streptophyta; class Magnoliopsida; order Poales; family Poaceae; genus Triticum; species Triticum urartu. Next base: position 52,807 of record NW_024113531.1, read on the forward strand.
CTTTAATTTATCATGAACCTAGTACCTGATAGTATTTTGCATGTCTATGTTGTTGTAGATAGATGGCCCGTGCTGTTGTTCCATTGAATTTTAATGCGTTCCTAGAAAAAGCTAAGTTGAAAGATGATGGTAGCAACTACACGGACTGGGTCCGTAACTTCAGGATTATCTTCATTGCTGCACAGATGAATTACGTCACGGAAGCACCGCTAGGTGATGAACCCATTGCAGGAGCAACGCCAGTTATTGTGAACACCTGGCAGAGCAAAGCTGATGACTACTCGATAGTTCAGTGTGCCATGCTTTACGGCTTAGAACCGGGACTTCAATGACATTTTGAACATCATGGAGCATATGAGATGTTCCAGGAGTTGAAGTTAATATTTCAAGCAAATGCCCAGATTGAGAGATATGAAGTCTCCAATAAGTTCTAAAGCTGCAAAATGGAGGAGAATAGTTCTGTCAGTGAACATATACTCAAAATGTCTGGGTACCACAACCACTTGACTCAGCTGGGAGTTAATCTTCCTGATGATAGTGTCATTGATAGAGTTCTTCAATCACTGCCACCAAGCTACAAGAGCTTCGTGATGAACTATAATATGCAAGGGATGGATAAGACTATTCCCGAGCTCGTCGCAATGCTAAAGGCTGTGGAGGTAGAAATGAAGAAGGAGCATCAAGTGTTGATGGTCAAGAAGACCACTAGTTTCAACAAAAAGGGTAAAGGGAAGAAGGGAAACTTCAAGAAGAACAGCAAGCCAGTTGCTGCTCAAGTGAAGAAACTCAAGTATGGACCTAAGCCTGAAACTGAGTGCTTCTACTGCAAAGGGACTGGTCACTGGAAGCGGAACTGCCCCAAGTATTTGGCGGAGAAGAAGGATGGCAAAGTGAAAGGTATATTTGATATACATGTTATTGATGTGTACCTTACTAATGCTCGTAGTAGTGCTTGGGTATTTGATATTGGTTCAGTTGCTAACATTTGCAACTCGAAACAGGGGCTACGGATTAAGCGAGGATTGGCTAAGGACGGGGTGACGATGCGCGTGGGAAATGGTTCCAAAGTCGATGTGATCGCCGTCGGCACGCTACCTCTACATCTACCTTCAGGATTAATTTTAGACCTAAATAATTGTTTTTTGGTGCCAGCGTTGAGCATGAACATTGTATCTGGATCTTGTTTAATGAGAGACGATTATTCATTTAAATCAGAGAATAATGGTTGTTCTGTTTATATGAGTAATATATTTTATGGTCATGCACCCTTGATGAGTGGTCTATTTTTACTAAATCTTGATAGTAGTGATACACATGTTCATAGTATTGAAGTCAAAAGATGCAAAGTTGATAATGATAGTGCAACTTATTTGTGGCACCGCCGTTTGGGTTGTATTGGTGTAAAGCGCATGAAGAAACTCCATTCTAATGGACTTCTGGAATCACTTGATTATGAATCACTTGGTACTTGCGAACCATGCCTCATGGGCAAGATGACAAACTCCGTTCTCCGGAACAATGGAGCGAGCAACAGAGTTATTGGAAATCATACATACTGATGTATGTGGTCCAATGAACATTGAGGCTCGCGTCGGATATCGTTATTTTCTCACCTTCACAGATGATTTGAGCAGATATGGGTATATGTACTTAATGAAACATAAGTCTGAAACATCTGAAAAGTTCAAAGAATTTCAGAGTGAAGTGGAAAATCATCGTAACAAGAAAATAAAGTTTCTACAATCTGATCGTGGAGGAGAATATTTGAGTTACGAGTTTGGTCTTCATTTGAAGCAATGCGGAATAGTTAGGCAACTCACGCCACGCGGAACACCACAACGTAATGGTGTGTCCGAACGTCGTAATCGCACTTTACTGGATATGGTGCGATCTATGATGTCTCTTACTGATTTACCGCTATCGTTTTGGGGTTATGCTTTAGAGACAGCTGCATTCACGTTAAATAGGGCACCATCTAAATCCGTTGAGACTACACCTTATGAACTGTGGTTTAGCAAGAAACCCAAGTTGTCGTTTCTTAAAGTTTGGGGCTGCGATGCTTATGTGAAAAAGCTTCAACCTGATAAGCTCGAACCCAAATCAGAGAAATGTGTCTTCATAGGATACCCAAAGCAGACTGTTGGGTACATCTTCTATCATAGATCTGAAAGCAAGACATTCGTTGCTAAGAATGGATCCTTTCTAGAGAAGGAGTTTCTCTCGAAAGAAGTGAGTTGGAGGAAAGTAGAACTTGATGAGGTAACTGAACCTGCTCCCTTATTGGAAAGTAATTCATCACAGAAACCTGTTCCTGTGACTCCTACACCAATTAGTGAGGAAGCTAATGATGATGATCATATAACTTCAGATCAAGTTACTACTGAACCTCGTAGGTCAACCAGAGTAAGATCCGCACCAGAGTGGTACGATAATCCTGCTCTGGAAGTCATGTTACTTGACCATGACGAACCTACGAACTATGAGGAAGCGATGATGAGCCCAGATTCCGCGAAATGGCTAGAGGCCATGAAATCTGAGATGGGATCCATGTGTGAGAACAAAGTGTGGACTTTGGTTGACTTGCCCGATGATCGGCGAGCCATCGAGAATAAATGGATCTTCAAGAAGAAGACTGACGCTGACGGTAATGTTACTGTCTACAAAGCTCGACTTGTTGCGAAAGGTTTTCGACAAGTTCAAGGAGTTGACTACGATGAGACATTCTCACCCGTAACGATGCATAAGTTCATCCGAATCATGTTAGCAATTGCTGCATTTTATGATTATGAAATTTGGCAAATGGATGTAAAGATTGCATTCCTGAATGGATTTCTGGAAGAAGAGTTGTATACGATGCAACCAGAAGGTTTTAACGATCCAAAGGATGCTAACAAAGTGTGCAAACTCCAGCGGTCCATTTATGGACAAGTGCAAGCATCTCGGAGTTGGAATAAACATTTTGATAGTGTGATTAAAGCATATGGTTTTATACAGACTTTCGGAGAAGCCTGTATTTACAAGAAAGTGAGTGGGAGCTCTGTAGCATTTCTAATATTATATGTGGATGACATATTGTTGATTGGAAATGATATAGAATTTCTGGATAGCATAAAAGGATACTTGAACAAGAGTTTTTCAATGAAAGACCTCGGTGAAGCTGCTTATATATTAGGCATCAAGATCTATAGAGATAGATCAAGACGCTTAATTGGACTTTCACAAAGCACATACCTTGATAAAGTTTTGAAGAAGTTCAAAATGGATCAAGCAAAGAAAGGGTTCTTGCCTGTGTTACAAGGTGTAAAGTTGAGTCAGACTCAATGCCCGACCACTACAAAAGATAGAGAGAAAATGAAAGGTGTTCCCTATGCTTCAGACCTGATGTGTGCCTTGCTATCAGTTTAGCAGGGAGGTACCAAAGTAATCCAGGAGTGGATCACTGGACAGCGGTCAAGAACATCCTGAAATACCTGAAAAAGGACTAAGGATATGTTTCTCATTTATGGAGGTCAGAAAGAGCTCGTCGTAAATGGTTACGTCGATGCAAGCTTTGACACTGATCCGGATGACTCTAAGTCACAAACCGGATACGTATTTATATTGAACGGTGGAGCTGTCAATTGGTGCAGTTCTAAAAAAAGCGTCATGGCGGGATCTACGTGTGAAGCGGAGTACATAGCTGCTTCGGAAGCAGCAAATGAAGGAGTCTGGATGAAGGAGTTCATATCCGATCTAAGTGTCATAGCTAGTGCATCGGGTCCAATGAAAAATCTTTTGTGACAATACTGGTGCAATTGCCTTGGCAAAGGAATCCAGATTTCACAAGGGAACCAAGCACATCAAGAGACGCTTCAATTCCATCCGCGATCAAGTCAAGGAGGGAGACATAGAGATTTGCAAGATACATACAGATCTGAATGTTGCAGACCTGTTGACTAAGCTTCTCTCAGAGCAAAACATGATCAGCACCAAGACTCCATGGGTGTTAGAATCATTACTGTGTAATCTAGATTATTGACTCTAGTGCAAGTGGGAGACTGAAGGAAATATGCCATAGAGGCAATAATAAAGTTGTTATTTATATTTCCTTATATTATGATAAATGTTTATTATTCATGCTAGAATTGTATTAACCGGAAACTTAGTGCATGTGTGAATACATAGACAAACAAAGTATCACTAGTATGCCTCTACTTGACTAGCTCGTTGAATCAAAGATGGTTAAGTTTCCCAGCCATGGACATGAGTTGTCATTTGATTAACGGGATCACATCATTAGAGAATGATGTGATTGACTTGACCCATTCCGTTAGCTTAGCATTTGATCGTTTAGTATATTGCTATTGCTTTCTTCATGACTTATACATGTTCCTATGACTATGAAATTATGCAACTCCCGAATACCGGAGGAACACTTTGTGTGCTACCAAACGTCACAACGTAACTGTGTGATTATAAAGGTGCTCTACAAGTGTCTCCGATGGTGTTTGTTGAGTTGGCATAGATCGAGATTAGGATTTGTCACTCCGATTGTCGGAGAGGTATCTCTGGGCCCTCTCGGTAATGCACATCAATATAAGCCTTGCAAGCAATGTGACTAATGGGTTAGTTGCGGGATGATGCATTACGGAACGAGTAAAGAGACTTGCCAGTAACGAGATTAAACTAGGTATTGAGATACCGACGATCGAATCTCCGGCAAGTAACATACCGATGACAAAGGGAACAACATATGTTGTTATGCGGTTTGACCGATAAAGATCTTCGTAGAATATGTGGGAGCCAATATGAACATCCAGGTTTCGCTATTGGTTATTGACCGGAGACGTGTGTCGGTCATGTCTACATAGTTCTCGAACTCGTAGGGTCCGCACGCTTAACGTTCAGTGACGATCGATATTATGAGTTTATGTGTTTTGATGTACCGAAGGTAGTTCGGAGTCCCGGATGTGATCACGGACATGAAAAGGAGTCTCGAAATGGTCGAGACATAAAGATCGATATATTGGATGACTATGTTTGGACATCGGAAACGTTTCGAGAGAGTTAGGGCATATACCGGAGTACCGGGGGGTTACCGGAACCCCCTAGGGAGTCAGTGAGCCTTAATGGGCCATAGTGGAAAGGAGGAGGAGGCAACCAAGGTGGGGGCGCCCCCCCCCCCCCAAGCCCAATCCGAATTGGGAGGGGGGCCGGCCCCCCTTTCCTTCTCTCCCTCTCCTCCTTCCTTCCCTCTCCTACTCCAACTAGGGAAGGGGGAATCCTACTCCCTCCGGGAGTAGGACTCCCCCCCTTGGGCCCGCCTAGGAGGCCGACCCTCTCCCCCTCCTCAACTCCATTATATACGGGGGAGGGGGCACCCCATAGACACACAAGTTGATCATTGATCTCTTAGCCATGTGCGGTGCCCCCCTTCACCGTAATCCACCTCGGTCATATCGTTCCAGTGCTTAGGCGAAGCCCTGCGCCGGTAGCTTCATCATCACCGGCATCATGCCGTCGTGCTGACGAAGCTCTCCCTCGACGCTCTGCTGGATCGTGAGTTCGTGGGACATCACCGAGCCGAACGTGTGCAGATCGTGGAGGTGCCGTACTTTCGGTACTAGGATCGGTCGATCGTGAAGACGTACGACTACATCAACCGCGTTATCATAACGCTTCCGCTTACGGTCTACGAGGGTACGTAGACAACACTCCCCCTCTCGTTGTTATGCATCACCATGATCTTGCGTGTGCGTAGGAATTTTTTTTGAAATTACTACGTTCCCCAACATCAATTGCACTTATAGAAATGCCATTCTATGTCGTTACCATCCAGTCAAAGGACTTGACCATTTTCTAGGCGTTTGTTGGGCATTTTTGCCCCTCTTTTCATGTGTCACTTACAAGTGGAACCCATTGAGGAAAAAACAAAAACAAAAACCCTATCCACCATCTCACTCACTTACATGTGGGCCCATCGAATAATAATAAAAATAAAAGACCCCTCTCTCACTTATTTTTTCGAAATGATTTAGGAGTTTTGTCAACTGTTAGGGCCCACAGATTAGTCCAACTAACAAGCATACTGTTAATACAACCTAGGATTAGGGCTAAACTAATTAATGGGCCCCACATGTCATAGGAAACCCACTAATTCTAATCAAGCCACCAGCGTTAAGTTGCCAGCGAGCCACGACAGAGGGCATCGGAGATCTGTTCGGTGACCAAAACATTGGGTACTTTCATTCTACGCACATCCGGGCTCGGTCCGTGTCGAATGGAAGTTGTAGGGCGAGCGGGGCTGGCTGGAGTATCGGCCATGGCCGAGGCCAGCGGTGGCACTGTAAAAGCTTGGCGACAAAGGGGCTAGAAGTCACGGGGAAGAGGGGGTAGAGGTGCATAGAAATTAGGGTCTCACCGCAAGCATGCCAGAGTGGTAGAAGGGACTGGCGAGGGCTGATAGCGAATGATGGACCTCATATGCGGCCGCCGAAGCAAGGCATCGTGGGGAGGGGGCTGGACGAAGAGGATCTCATTGGCGCGTTGTCTATAATATCTGCGACATGAAATGAATCTCTGTGACAGTAAGGGAGCATCTGGGGAGCTCGGACGATGGTGAATCGAAGATGGCGGACGGTGGGCAAAGGCGGCAGAGATGGCAGCGGTTGCGGAGTTGCAGGGCACCCGAGGTCGCTATTGTCAGCCTGGTGATTCTCAGCTTGACAGCGGGGCTCGGAGACATGGCGGTGCAGCTTGTTGGCGTGGTTGGCCACGGGAACGGTGGCGCTCGGGTGAGCACGCGGGAGACATGCCCCCGGCCTCGGTAGAGGAAGAAGATGACCAGACGGCGGCCTGGGCCGAAAGGTAAGCATGCCATCTCTCTTTTCTTTTGAATTTCTATTTTATTTTTCCTGGGGCAAAAAAGTCCAGCAAACACCCAGAAAAGTCAAATCCCTTTGACTGGACGGTAACAACACATAAGGGCATTATTATATGTGCAGCTGGCGGCAGAGGGGCAAAATTGAGCATGCTTCAAAACTAGGGGAAAATCTGAGTGATGGTTTCGAGTTAGGGGCACAAATATGATTGTCCCATATCTATTTGTGCTCTCGAAGACACCCATTAAGATGTGCTTGCAACGCGATAATGTGAGGGATGTGTCCAAATTACTCCCTCCGTTTTTATTTAGTTCGCATATTAGGTTTGCTCAAAGTCAAGCTTTACAAACTTTGACCAAGTTTATATACAAAAATATTAAGATATACAATAACAAATCAACAACATTATATTTATTATTAAATGTACTTTCACATCGTATAGATTTATTATGATAAATGTCTATATTGTTTTCTATAAACTTGGTTAAACTTTATGAAATTTGACTTCAGTCAACTCTAATATGCAGAGTAAATAAAAACGGAAGGAGTATGTTTTTACCGTTGCGTGGCCTGCATCAAGAGTTAATTGTTCAACCGCAAGCTCTTACCGCGTCTCAGGGTTACCCCGGTTATTAAAAACAAATATTCAGACGAAAGCATTGGGTTCCATCAGTAACATTTCTGGGCATGAAATGGTCTTGTGCCAACCTGAACCGTAGTCGCGCATCTAGAACAGGATGTATGGTGCATGGAATCGAAGGGAAGAAACGAAACATGGTCGGTGCAGCCAGGGCTGCCTGGATTGAAGCCAAGATTTTACCGGTGTGGGGTTTGTCACGAGCATGAATTCCTAAGCTCACGCGACAAAGGATTAATGATGAGATGCTGACATTTGTACCCGATGAAGTCACTGCTTCTGTCAGGGCCAATGTACGTACATGTGCCGATGTGTACTGCTGCCAATGCAGGACCGGCTTCTCCGGCAAACTCTTTATCCCCCAAACAATAGTTAGGTATATCCTCAGGCTCAGCTGTATTCACGTCGACTTGGCGGTGAAGTCACCATCGATCTGTCCACTGTTATATGGTCGATTGGACGATGCCGTAGGTGAGCACTGACTTGTTGGAGCAGTCGGTTAGATCGATCCATCAGTAACCACCGCCATCAGCGTTTTACTACGCAGTACAGTACTACTGACGCGCGTGCGAAAAGCCACGTGCTCTACTGTATGATGTGCGTGCGATGGCGGTTCGCTGGTTCCCTTCGTGGTGTCACTGGTGTGGTCGATCCGCTCGATCGATCCACCCATACGCACCATCGCAGTATTACGTCAAGGTCTGCATCCTCAGCGGTTCAGCCGTACGTATATACTGGCCCGGGTCATCAAAGAAGCAGATACAACTTCGGCTTTCACATGCTAGCGTGGTCGGTCATCGATGGAAATGGACCAGCCGCCAATCTATTGCCGCGTTTGGCCAATCTTTTTGTCTCGTCGGGGAGGGTCCAGCCGCGTTCGTTCCTGAAGCAAATCAACAGTCGTATAGACGTACGTATTAGCATGGCACCACCTCTGTGCTGTAGATGCAGCCAGCGCAGCTCACTGCTCGCTAGCGGACGGACTACCCTAGGCACTTGCAGCGGTGTACGTGCATACGGCATGGGGCGTGCCAATCTGGTTGACGGGCGAGGCTGGCACACACTGATCAGGATCAAAGGGGGGACGCCGGCTAAAACCCAGCTGCTGCTGCTGCTGCTGCTGCTCCAGTGCTTCTTTGTCCACAGGTGCTCCGGTGCTGATATTCTGTACGATCGAGATTCGGTTTTTGTCCACACTGAAGGAAAAAAGGGTTGCCGCCTTTGTTTTTCTGTTTTTGGCGCCTTTGTTCGCCGGATACAAACAATGTATGCAGTGCCAGCCCAACCGAGTTCTTTCGGTGGTTTGGGCCACTATTATTCCCTCGCAGCTAACGGGCTGCCACACCGCGGAATATAAGGACATGCTTGAGGCCTATAAGTAACAATTGCTGCGTAGTGAATTAGTGATTGCATGATTCACCAAAGACCTCCTTAGAACCCTCCTTGACAGTTGACACATGTGATAATAGCCTCGGACTGCCACGAAGTGGTTACGAACATCAACAAGGGCACGGGAGGCGTATATGCTGGCATTGTGAAGAGATCAAAGCAACTTCTACGCAGTTTGTGATATGTTCTTTCATCTTTGATTCTAATATAGAGGCACATAGCCTCACTAAGCACGTTTTATGCCTTTCTTTTGGGCGCCATGTGTGGCTCCTAGACACTCAGTACCTAAACATGATCCCAATATATTTGGACTTTGATTACTAATAAAGTGTGTTTTGACCCAAACAAACCAAACACCTCCTAACCCGCAAGAGCTATTTCTCGCCTAGAGCGATATGGGAGATTGTCTTGCTATAGGAGAGCAAGACCGGGCCGGCCCTTTTAGTGCAGTTTTCTCGTTCGAGGTACTCGCTCGCTATAGGTTCGCATTAGGCCGGATTTCTCTGTTTTTGTTTTTTTGTTACTCTTCGGTTCTTTTTGTATTTTCACCGGTTTTCTTTGGTTTTTCTTTTTCGTTTTATCCCGATTTCTTTCATTTTTGTATGTGTTTTTCTTTACCTTTTTAGAACCTTTGTTGATTGTTTCTTGGTCATCAGTTTCTTTTATATTTTTCATTGTTTTTCTTCATTTTATTTGTTTCTTTATTGGTTTTAATCTTTTATTAGTTTTCTGTATGGAACGTGAATATTTTTCCAAATATACCGAGTAATTTTTGAAAATACATATTTTTTATGTCTACTTTTTTCCATATAGATTGTATATTTTCTGTATACATTAGGAATATTTTTTACATATGCCTTTAATATTTTTCATATACATGCTTAACATTTTTCTAATACATGATTAACATTTTTCCAAAAAAAATTCGATATATGCTTTCCCATACACATTCTCCATATTTTGATACATCGGGGACATTTTCTATATACATGTTTAACATTTTTCATTTACACATTTAACAAATTTCTAATACATGATTAACATTTTCTAAAAACATATAATTTATGTCAACTTTTGTCACACACACACACTGTATATTTTTTGTATACATCAGGAATATTTTCTATGTACATGCTTACCATTTTTGAAATACACGATTAACATTTTTAGAACATATATTTTTTGTGTCTACTTTTTTCATACACAATCTACATTTTTCGTTTATATCAGGATTTTTTTATACATGCTTAACATTTTAAAACACGTGATTCATTTGTTTGAGAAACATGATTAAGTTTTTGGAACATACATATTCTCGATGTCTATTTTTTATACATGTTTAACATTCTTAGAAACATTATTAATATTTTCTAAATACATGATAACGTTTTTTATACATGATTAACATTTGTAACATGTATGATTAGTATTTTCATTTTAATATTAAAGTGATTTTTATAATAGTAATAACTTTTTTGGAAATATAAACAAAAGTAAGAAAACAAGGGAATAGAGAAAAGCAAAAATGTGAAAAAAAGGAAAGGCAACAAAGAAAGAACTACCAACCTTGGCCGGCTCATTTATGGCGATTCCCTACGCAAGCAAGCGCTACAGCTCGCGTCGGGCAATATATAGCCGTGCCCCTCCACCACCCATGCCGCACGGTGCGTGGCTTATAAGGGTCAACCGTGCATCCCTGCACGTGCTTTGAACCGACTCATGAGCGGGGCGGGGCGCCCATATATTTTATATTTTTTAACTAAAAGATGTTCATAAATTCAAAAATATGCTATGGATTAAATATGATTCATCAATTTGGAAAAATGCTTTGGATTATATATGATTCATAAATTTGAAAATGTGTTGGATTAAATATGATTCATCAATTTGATTGTTGCTTCGAATATTAAAAATGTACCAGGATTTCAAACAATGTTCCAAATTTCAAATAATATTCATAAATTTTAAATATGGTCATGATTTTTTATATTCAAGTATTTAAAAATAGTTCACGAATTTGAGAATTTTTCTGAATTTTAAAAACCGTTTGAATTTATATAAATGTTTGAAATTTCAGAAAAGTTTTATGAGTTTTAAAAATGTTCCTAAATTTCAAAAATATTCGCAAAAAGGAAAAAGGAAATAAAAACCAAAGCAAAGACATAGAGAAAAAAGAAAAAAAGTTTTGGGAAGGTTCTAGAACTTTCTTAAAGCCAATGGTCAAACAACAAATGGACACGCCCATGTTGTGTCACAGCCACTCCAGAGGTGGAAAGGTGCGCTATCGGCCGTGTTACACGGAAAATTCGAATCGCCAATTCAACCATCATTCCCCAGCAATCCGCGGCATTTTTTTGGAAGAAAAACCAGGGGGAAGAGTACTACATGAAAAACACACGCGCGTGTGCGCGCGCGCGCACACACACACACTTTATAGCATCTTCAATAGATGATGTAAAACTTAGTGATGCAAAAAAGCGATTATAGGGTAGGAGAGAGATGATTTATATGCATCGTGGCTGATGTTGTCCAATAGATTCCAAAAATTGGAAAGTTGTTGTTGCTCCGATAGATCCAACGGTGGGGGAGGATTGGAGGCTAATCTGATGATCGCCGATAGCCAAGCTCAATGTCGGCCAATGGAGCTCGCTAGGCCGCCAAGGACAAAAGTTGGGAGGGACCAGGAGCCGGGGTGGGGTGGGGGTGCGGCCAAATTTGGTGATGCCGCCGCCCAGCCCCTCGAAGAGCTACGAATGGGGCCAGAGATTCGGTAGTGGTCGTGCTGGTCGTTTGGAAATTGCACAAACACCATTTGACCTTGGCGGGCAGTGACGCGGTGAAGGCCATCTCATGCAGTGGAGGTGGGCGTGGTATGGCCAGAACCTGTAGCATTCTGAGCTTCTGCGACGGCGGTCGGGATCACAATGGTTGTCTTAGTCGACGGGAACGAGTTGCGGGGTGGCGACAAGGACGAGGGCAGTCGCTGGAGTGGTGGCCGTGGTGACCTGCGACGAGAATTGACCAACGATCTGGCAAAGTGGAAATTTCAGAGTGGCAGTTGGGTTCCCGCGCGCAGTTGTGTCATCCATCATTGTCTGTTGCGCCTCTACAGCTTGAGCGCAAGGGAGGGCCGGTGGCGATCCTATGTGTAGGAGGAGGAAGGTACACAGAGAAGGGGCTAGGGGAGGGGTTGCATGAGGAGGAGGACGGGCATCAGCGACGTAGAGGAGGGGCTAGGATTAGGGAAGTGGGGAGTGGAGGGCGGAAGTGAGGAGAGGACAGGCACGGCTCGGTCTCCACCACGGACGAGACCGATATTTATGGGCCTGGGTGAAATGACCAAAATGTCCCGATGAGAGCATGAAATTTTCGTTTTATTGCAATTTTCGTTTTATACAACGGCTGAGCTCGATCGTGGTGAAATTCTGATTGGCTCACATCAAAACAGCCCGAGACCCAACGGCCAGGATTGCAGAGGAAAAACGATCAGATGGTCCAGAATGCCAAATCGTTGTGAGAAGCTCATTCCCTAGGGTCTGTACTACTGGGATATGTCCAACCTCATACAGGCTCCGGGTTTTCACCTTTTTATCTTCCACTTTAGGGGGTGTTTGTTTACATGGACTTATTAGCATAGGAATTTAAAAAAGTCCTTTTTAATCCCATCTAAATCAAACAAGAAAGACTTATATAAACTTAAAGTGGGCATTTAGGACTTATGAAAGAAGACCCTCAAGAAGAGTCTTTTTAAGACTTTTAGTTATAACATGATCTCGTAGTCCATGTTTAGTCCCAGGAACCAAACAGGTAAAAGAACAGGCAGAGACTTTTTAAAGACTAGCGACTTTTAAGGGTTTTTTTTAGGAAGACTTTTAAGTTGGGATTAAAAAAAGTCCTAAGACTTATGAACCAAACCTGGCCTTAGACTGTTACGTTATATTGACCCTTTTTATCGTCATGTCGTTATTTGGTTGTCAAAATCGTGTTAGGTGGATGATCTCGATCGGCCGGTCTCGAGCTTGATCGGAACACACATGCGAGAATTGTTCAACGTGGATGTTACTTCCGCGCGGCTTACATTGGCTCCATCCGAGGGATGGATCAACGGTCACAAATTAATCGGTGTTTATCTTACCTTTAGTTGACCTGTCAGTTTTCTGGCATGCGTAGACCGAGGGGCCAGGCATACGTACGTGTTCGTACACTCGATGTATACTCAGTATGAGCGTGACAGGTCTGTAATACACACACCTCAGTACCTCACTGACCCGATAATCCCAGTCAATGTTCTGATTATTTTCTCCAAAAAAACTGGTATTTATACAACTCGTGAGGAATTTACACATGTTCTAATTAGTAGCTATCGGTGTGAACTTACACATGTCATAATGCCTGAAGAATTTTCCGCGAAGGGAAAAATGCTTTCTGAACAATGGTTCGCCGCAGCCTCTGGGTTCTTCAGTTTTTCCCCTTTTTATAGTAGGTGAATTCGTTTAGTCGTTGACCTTTGAGGTTTGAACATCCATCCAAAATCCAAGCAATCAAATAATCAAATGCTCATTATCCACTGGCGCTGCTACGTTTCATACGACGGATGAACGACTCGCACGGCGGCTAAGCGAAACAATATAGGAAAAAATTGAGGGCATCTCTAACGCCAATTTTTAAACCACCCGCAACCGTTCGGACGTAACTGTTCAAATCCCGGAAACCATGCAAGGCCGGCCCCCATATGTCCACAGAGCAGTACGGACTATGATTTTCCCAAAAACCAGAACCAAATGTGTGAGGCCTTTGCGGGAGTCCAGACACGAAACACGCCAGACTATGTCGCCCACTGAAAGGATCAATATGGTTGACTAGAGGGGAGGAGGGGGGGGGGAGGGGGTGAATAGGCAACTAACAATTTTTAGCTTTTCTTTACCAAATTAAACTTTGCATCAAAGTAGGTTGTCTAGATGTGCAACTAGGTGAGCAACATATATGATGTAACAACAACAAGCACACAAAGTAAGCAAGGGAAGTAACACTAATAAGTTTACACAAGTAAAGGTAAGAAATAATCAAGAGTGGAGCTGGTAAAGACAAGGATGTGTTACCGAAATTCCTTCTTTTTGAGAGGAAATACGTTTTCGTTGGAGCGGTGTGGAGGCACAATGCTCCCCAAGAAGCCACTAGGGCCATCGTATTCTTCTCACGCCCTCACACAATGCGAGATGCCGTGATTCCACTATTGCACTAGTGCAGAACCGGGCAATAGCACCGGTTCGTAAGGGGCTTTAGTGCCGGTTCGGTAACCGACACTAAATTATAGGCAGTAAAGCCCCCCCTTTAGTACCGGTTCAGCACGAACCGGTGCTAAAGGGCAAACACGTGGCACGAGCCAGCTCCGTGGGTGCGTAGGACATTAGTACCGGTTGGTACTAAATGTTTTGGTGTGTTTTGGTTTTATTTTTTATTTTTACTTTAATTTTGTGTTTTCAATTTAATTTAGTGATTGTTTTACATTATAATGAGTTGTTAAATCATTAGGTGATTAGTTTGACTGGATGCGTGTGGATCCTAGCTAAGTCATCAAGTATATATCATATTCATATTATATATACTTGATCACCTACTTAAGTGATCGAGGTAATATGGATATGGCATATACTTGATCACTTAGCTAGAATCCATCCAGTTGAAACTAATATGCAATTTCTTTCATAAATGATATAATAACTCATCATCATCATCATCATATTAATTAATATAAAAACTCTTGCATCATATATATCATCACCAACGGTTTTCATAGCAAAGATATCATCGAGTTCAACATGGTAATGATATTATAAGCGTTCATAACACCACAAAAGCAAATCACTCGTTGAGATTAAGTTCAGAACGAAGAACACGGACATGAGAGGACAAGTACTAAGAGCATGAACTAGCTAATTAATCACTCATGCTGCTCTCTCTCAGGTAAAATAGCATAGAACATGTATAGCTTTGCTGATTCATCATATTGGAGCATGCAGATGAACCTGTCTCCTAATCGTGGGTTGTGCTTCTGATTGCTGCCCCCTAGTACTTCTCTGTGATCGTTCACAATTTTGCTTCAGTCTTTTACTATTAAGCATTCCTCGCTATTAGAAATCCTGAATGCACTAAAGTGTATTGAAGGATATCTTGGCCGTAAGCTAACAATATTCATGGTACCTTTAGTCTCGATCCAATCAGGCACAACATTCATCGGGAGTCCCTGTTGAAGAACATCGTATATAGTAACATACTTAGCAATGAAGTTTAGCTTAAAAAAATAATGTATGCAAAAGATGCACTGAGGAGAAATAGTAGAAATCTTACCATCTTTCGTAAATATATGTGACTGTAGTTCAGTACGAACACTATTGATCGCACGTTTTGAGTACTAACATTTCTAAGTGCAGGAAAGAAATTTATCTTGACAGCATCAAGATCCTCAAGTCATGAAACATAATGACTTGTCTCCTCGCAGTTTAGTTCAGCCCCGGGACAATGGACGGTCCTGTCTACCAAGCGCCGGACATGTTTGCTTGATTGGAAGTAAGCTGTCAATATAAATTGAGATCTATTAATTATTCAACTGGTTTAAATAATCTCATATCGAAGACATAAATATGGTTGAAAAACTCACATAATGGTAGAACTGGAGGCGTCTGCACATCGACCCAGATGTATCTATTACCTTCAATATCATCTTCCAGATGAATATCAAAGGTGATAACCATATCAGGCTCAAATGCATAAGCCTTGCATAGTGCTTGCCAAGTTTTGCATTCAAAATATGTGTATGTGTCTGCATTGTATAATTTGACGTTGAAGGTATAACCATGCTCGGTCTTCAAGTAAACTCTTTTTACCTCCATAGTTTTGTTAGGACTGAAACCTATCTTATCCAAGACAAAAATTCTTGCATGGCAGGAGATACGCTAGTAGAATAGTGAAAAATTAAAATTAAAAGGTGAAGCAAATGAAGCATAAGTCATGCTTAATTACGAAAAAAGACTTGTCGTTGTGACTTACTGTATCCACTTCGAAGTTCTCATCCAGCTTGATGCTGAAGCGTCTATCATCAACTAGAAAATTTCTGCCGCACAGGCCGCGCTGGTCTTCGCAGTATTCGCACATAATGAAATCATGTTCGTCGTCAGACGACATTCCTATGTTCATAGGTGAAACATTAAACACTTATTAGTTCTATTAATTTAACTATTTTGTTAATTCAACTATTTTGTTAATTCAACTAGTTCAACTAAGCACTTACGAAGAATATACCTAATTAATTGAACTAATTCAACTAACTAGTTCAACTAATTAATTCAACTAAACTAGTTCTGTTAAT
>NW_024113532.1:0-9278 GCF_003073215.2 Triticum urartu
CAAGTAGGTACACCCTCTCCATCCTCGCCGGGATCCGCAGCAACTGCCAGCCCAACCTCCCCTCCTCACCCTACCTCACCTTCTTTTTCAATCCCTTGCTGCAGGTCACTCATCACGCGGATGGGTCGAAGCGCTGGATCTCGGGACAGGGCGGCGCGGAGGCCTTCCTCCCATAGGATTCCGAGCTCGACGAGCCTAGCAGCTGTCGTCCTTGCCCCGCTCGAGGAGGAGGGGCGCACCTAGCAGGCCACCAATGGCCTGTTCTGCTCCTCGTCTTCCTCCACTGCCTGAACCACCACGCATTCAACAGCGGGCTGCTGCAGCATCGACCGGTGATCCTTCCTTCCTCCAGTCTTTGCTTGCAGTTAGCCTTTTAGGGCCAATCAAATCCAATGTGCTAGTTTAGTTTGCCACAGTTTGGTGACACTCCAATCTGAATATGTCCTTGTAGCTTGGAGTGCTTTGGGTTTCAGTTAACTCGTGCGTACTTGTATAGAACAAGAACAGAAAGAAGAAGAGATCAATTCGGTTTCAGAGAGAGAGAGAGAGACGTGGATGGTTCAGTCATTTATATATACATGTATTATTGGGCTGCAGCATGAATGAATATGCCATGTTCAGCTTCAAGAATTTATGAATCGAACTATTTGGTGAGCTTTAATTAAAAGGAAGATTTTACGAGCTCTAGACAGTAGCAATAACTAAAAATCAATTTGGCCTGGATCTATCCTATTTTCTGGAAACCGAGGGTTAGCTAGGTTTGATACGTTTATTCATAGAAAATGAGAGTAATTCAGTATATGTTTTCCTGTTTTCATTTCAGAGTGATGGTAAATTCTTAATGTTCTTCCGTTTTGGCTTATTCAGAGAACATAGCTAGATTCTTGTCTTGTGCCTTACTGAAACCCATTTGAGGCAATTAACCTCTTAAACTTGTTGTTTCTAATTACTTATAGATATGCATGTATGGTCTCTCAAACTTTTTGCTACTAATTACTGAATAAGTACTTTTATTTGTAGTCCTTGGCAATGCTTGTGAATCTTCTGCCACGCGAGACTTTTTCTTCATATTAAAGTAATATGCCCCTCGGAGAGATGAAATTTATATCAAACGATTCTAATTATTTACAAATAATGAACTGTTTCCACATTTGTTCATTACAATAATTATTCTAGTTATATGCCCCTCGGAGAGATGAAAGGTTAAAAGCTACTCCATCCGTCCCATAATGTAGGACGTTTTTTGACACTAGACTAGTGTCAAAAAACATCTTACATTATGGGACAGAGGGAGTACTGTATAAACAAGGGATGGATGCCTCTGTATTGTCTTGCCTTTTTACCTTTAGGACAGGGCCAGGAGTAGTAGTAGTAGTACTATAGCAAATAACTATTTCCTCCCTTATGTTATTATCAAAATAACCCATAATTACTAAACTGATTTGCTTGCATTGTAGGAGTCAAAAGTCAAAAGCATTTTAGGTAAAATCTTCCAAATCAGATTCCTTTTTTCTTGACATGTGTCTCTCATATGATGCTTTCACACTGTTATTTCGATTGTTACGTGTTTGGATTTCATGCCTTAGGTGATCTTGTTTCCAATCTTTGGTATGAAGCTAGCGAAGCGCTTCTATTATTTCTAAAGACTAGTGTGTAAGCAGTCAACACAATTTACATGTAAATATTTTGAGATATGGTATCATTTCTAGCAGCATGTGATTCACTTGCCAAAAAAGTACTGTACTCACATATGGAATATTTGAAAATTGAAAACAAGCAAACAAAATGCAGCTTATGATAGTCTATTGTAATTGAGAATTGTTTAACTTTTGTAGGAAGCAAACAAAAGGACGACACTCACAAGGAATGAAGAAGCCAGCTATCCTTGTCAACTTGATGTTTTAGCTTTCATTTTGTACAACTCATCTCCCATACTTACATCTTTTAGTTGTCCATTTGTGAACCTGATGTATGGTGTCTTGGTGGTTATGTTTCTAACAAACTAAAGTGCATATATGTGATATAATTAGTTAATGGAATAAAAGCTGATTGGTGCACATAATGTGAACCTGATATATGGTGTCTTGGTGACCGTGTGAACTTGTCGTGCTCGTGTTGGATATGACTGAACTTTGTTTGGACTATATGATGGATTTGATGTTATATAAATTTTGAAATTAATGATGATCCTGTTATGTGGCTACATAGGCCCTGTAGCTATTTTAATTTACAGGGCAGAATCAAAAGCAACAATTTTTTTACCTATGCTCGAGGACTATGCCTACTTTTATGTTGGACCTGTGATGATGTTTATCATGTTGGACTTGCGATGATGATGAAGTTGTGATGATTATCTTATCTATTCTGTTGTGATGATGATGAGATGATGCTGTTATTTGAATTGAAAAGCAACAAAAATATGGGAAAAAAAGAGAGAAAATAATGCATAACTAGGCCGACGGCCTAACCGTCGGCATAGTGCCCTTGTGTTACCAGCAGCCGGCACGTGGCAATAGCGGGGAAGTCTGGTGCGGAGCTATGCCGACGGTTAGGCCGTCGGCCTAGCTGACACGTGGCAACACCTTGGCAGTTGTGGCATGGAGCTATGCCGACGGTTAGGCCGTCGGCATAGCCCCAAAACTATGCCGACGGCCTAACCGTCGGCTTAGTTTAAAAATTGTGCCGACGGCTAGGCCGTCGGCATAGTTGTGCCACGTGGCGACCATTCGTTGGGCAGACTTGACGGCGGCCGCCGTTAGGCGTGATAGTTGCCGACGGCCAGGGCCGTCGGCATAGATGTACGGCCCCCGTCGGCGTATCATATATGCCAACGGCTTTTCTATGCTGACGGCCTCCCTGGCTGTGCCGACGCATATGTTGCCGACGGCCCTATGCCGACGGGGGCCGTCGGCATAGGCCTATCCCGACGGGGCTCAGGCCTATGCCGACGGCGGGGCGATTCCGGTAGTGGTTCGGCTGTTGCTGATTTTCTTGGACGGGATATGGACTGCAACTAATCCATCTACCTTCGCTGCTTATCCCTTCATTATTTTTCTTGGCGCATACTTCTGCAAAAACAAAACCCCACATACATACCAAATATCTTCTCCCGTGTATTGCTTACCCTTTTCCTTTTTTGGCTGCGTAAATACGCGGGCATTTTAGATGTATAAATACGCGTCGGCCAGGGTGCCGGTATACGGGTACTCATAGAGAGTTACGTGTATATCTATAAGCTATCTCACGCGTGCATGGTATAGACGTGGATTTGGCCTTCCAAAGTGTAAGCCTGCATGTATGTAAGACTACCACCGAGTATCTAGTGCAAGTATACATTAGTTAGTAACGTGAGCAAAACTCAAAGTGCATGCATGCACGTACAGCCGAATCGAGGATTGCCTATTGCGTATATGTATGTGCATGTACACCCGATCATAGATGTGTATAACTTGCACTGAAAAAGAAACTAAAATTAAACTTAGATTTTCTGAAAGCAGGAAGTGCAAAAACACGTCAAACAAATGCCCCCTCACCAAAAAAAAGTTCGAGCGCGAAGCAGGTCAGACTTAATTTGGTGATAAATTTTTTTGGCGCACCATACACGTGCAGCCTGATCCGTTGAGTTGCACCTGCAAAAGAAAAACGAAGTAGTGCATGCCTTGAAAAATATATGAAACGTTAGACGAAACGTGCATGGCCCATGCACACTCATTCGTGTGGACTTTTGAGCGATCAGTAATTCATCAATTCTGGAGCAACGCTATTCCTGCCCCAGCAACCAGCGCCACTTCGGCGGACGCCTCGGCACTTGAGGCTTGGACGCGTCCTGCTACCCTATACACTCTGGGCTAGCTCCATCGCGTCATCGACATCGACCGGTCAGCCCTATCGCTGCTTGCAGGCATATCTTGAACGCCCTCTAGCATGTACCGCTACCACAGCACACCATCACCGCCGAGGTAGGTGGTTTCTCGTCGCGAGGACAACGTGTTGCGGATGCTGTCTACACCATCGCCAGAAATGACTGTGTGATCTCCATGTAGCGACGCAGTTGGAGGTATGTTCTTCTGCATGCGCATTCTTTAGGGTGCTCGTTGCGACCGCCCAACGGACGATGCCAGCCAACGAGACAGCCCTACTTCGTCTTCATTTCGTGGCGAAACATCATTGCCTTGTCCTGAAAACAAAATAGATTTTACCAAACTTGTCGTGACCGCCTAACTGCTGCGGTGCCAGACGGCTAGATCGGGAGGGTTTCGCAGATTCATGTCGGCCGCACTGGTGCATTGCACCGCTCCCCTTATCTTCACATGATGATGTAAGTGAGGCGTCGGTAGACCATCGACAACTCCGTTTCACCATGAGAGGTGTATCGCCAGGTGGTATGCCGGGACGCCATCGGCCTTGCGGAAGATCGAGCGGACGATATTGCCCCTAGGCTTCATTGTTGTTGGAGAGAGGGTACCGGAGTGACATCGGCACCACCCTTATAAGCTCAGGTGCCTCCTTCCTACACCCATTGTTCATGTTGGTGCAGATGATTGGTTGCCGAGATGCCGTCGGCATTAGCAGATCGACGTCGGGATATCATCGACGTCCACAGGCGTACGGGATTGCCCCCGATGCCTGTGTTGTTGGTTGGTGTAGAGACTCGACGTCGGGTTGTCATTGGCAACGCCGAGAAGAACCTCTTCATTGGCTGCAAAAGACATTGGGGAAGCGCAACAACTAGAAACACCCAACAAAACAAAGCGAACCAAGAGAAAACAAAGGGAGGCTTGGTTGGGTTTTAAAATGTTGGCTTTCCCTTTATACACCAGCTATGGGTGTGACATCCGAGAAGGCAACCAAAGGACTTGTCATCAGGAATCGTCGAAGTACCATGACGATTACAAATCAACAAATGGTTAAGCCTCAGTGTACGTGTATGAAGACGCCGTGTTTCGGGATGCTTCCGAGAGGCAACAGAAATTCATATTCTAGCCCATCATCATGCGGAGGGGCCCCACAACTTGCCATGCCCCCTGTACATGCCTCATGAACCCAGAGCCTTGGGTATGGTAGGTTCAGGGTAGATGGTTTTGGGAGAACAGCTTGGCGATTTTTCTTCATGCCTTATCGAGGGGTGGTGAACATCTACCTTCCGCCTTCTTTTCAGTGTGTCTCTTACTGCTTGGGACAACATGATTGCTTCTTGGACTCTTGTGTTTTTTTTATTGCTTCTTGGAGATTTGGGATTGTTTTTTTGTGCGGATTGATTGATTGCCCGCGAACTTCATGAACTTGCTTGAACTTTTGTGGATTCTGCTTGCACTTCTTGATGATTCTTCTTCCATGACTTCTCGAAGACCCACCTTGAGAACTTGGAAGGCACCTGTTCACCTCTGTGGACTAAGAAAACCCTCAGGCACTTTATCTGGAGCTCTTTGGTGGCGTATCCCAGGGTTGTCATGTGGCTTCGCACAGAACCAACTTGCATTGGGCCAGGTAGCCACCATGAATCTTTTCCTATAGTCTCCCTGGGATACGAGCCTCTGCGAACATGAAGCATGGCAGGAAACATGAAGGGTGCGGGGTCTCGGCGCTCAGAAGTGCCCAAGTAATCGTCTCCGCTGCCTCCGGAAGCATACGCCTGATACGTGTCGTGCATTGTGGGTGTAGGAACCGCTCTTCCTGCAACTTGACACATTGTGCCACCCTCTGAAAAGTCCTTGGGTAGCCGAAACTTCAATCAACAGCATGATGTGCTAGGGGAAAGCCAGTTTTTTTAGTTGGACTCAGTCCGTTAAAATTGGGGAGACCAAGAAAATATCCACAACATGCAATGAAGAGTGCATCATGGATCCGATAGCCCACTAAAAAGGGTCTCCCCAAGGAAAAAAGGCAACGAAAGAGGCAACACTTTAAGAAAAATATTTTTTAAGGAACCTTCCATTGATTGGAGGCATAGGCCGGACTCCCTGGGAATTAACCAGCTAGTATGCTCCCCCATCGTAGGCTTGCTCAACGACGTATGGTACTTCCCACTTTGGCTCGAACTTCCCCTTCGTCTTGTGCGTGATGACGATGGGCTGACGAAGGACGAGGACAACGCGCCTTGCCAGAATACTTATTGCTTGACGAGCTTGTCGTGGGCTCTCACCATGTTCTGGTGGTAGAGCTCCAAGTTTTGCAGGGCTTGCAGTCGCTCCTCTTCAAGGGCGTCAAGCTCTTGGAAACGAAGTTGTACCTGGTCATCTTGTCCTTCCTGGAGAGGCACCCGTAAAGAGGGTAGCTGGTCCTCCAGTGGCAGGACGGCTTCACTCATGTAAACGAGAGAGAATGGAGTAGCCTTTGTCGGGGTATGGATTGTAACGCGGTACCCCCATAAGGACTCGAAGAGACAATCGTGCAAGTCTCTCTTGTGCCTTGTCACCGGCTTCTTGAGTATCTTGCCAAGCGTCTTGTTGAAGGCTTCGATCGACCCGTTGGCTTGAGGGTAGTGGCCGGTGGAGTAGTTCCACTTGATCTTATACTTCACCATGAACCTGTACATCTTGTTGGACTTGAATGCCTTGGCATTGTCGGAGGTGATGCAGTGTGGAATCCCAAAGCGATATATGATATTTCTCTCTAGGAACTTGATGACGTTGTCGCTCTTCACCTCCCGTAGTGGAACGGCATCCACCCATTTGGAGAAGTAGTCTGTCACGGCGAGGATGAAACGATGCCCCCGGATGACGGAGGGTCGATGAGGCCGATGACGTCGATTCCCGAGGCGTCAAATGGCCAAGAGGGAACTGTAGGGTGAAGCGGGACCGGCGGCTGGTGCTTGAAGTCGCCATGTACTTGACAGTTGTGGCATGACCTAGCCACCCGAAGGCAGTCCGCCATGACACCGGGCCAGTAGTATCCTGCAAGACGTATGCTATGATACATCTTAGCTCCTCCTTGGTGCCCGCCGCATACTCCATGGTGCATCTCCTGGAGGATCTTCTCGGCTTCGCCTTGGTTAACGCACCGAAGTAGGACCTCCTGCCCATGAGACCGCCTGTATAGGACACGTGCTTTACAAAGATAAAAGGGGAGCTATCGTTGTAGTTGGCGTCTCACGACGGGTTCGTCGGCGAGACTTCCATGCTTGAAGTAGTCGAGGAAGGGTTGCAGCCACTCGTCTTCCTCCACGGCGTTCGTCGTGATGGAGTTGACTTCATACTCTGTCGGGATAGGCTCCAAACAGCTGGGAGGAGCCAACTTTCCTCAACATTTACCTGCATGGTTTTATTATCTGGGAGCACCAATGCTGCCGCTAGTTTTGCCAAGGCATCAGCTGGTGCATTTCTGCTTTGTGGGACATGGAGCACTTCAACATATCGAAATTTTTCCATGAGGGCCGCAGTGTAGTACGACACCAGTTCAGGCTTGCGAACTTCGTAGATGTCATTGATTTGACGAACAATGAGCTGGGAGTCACCAAAGGCCCGTAAAAAGCAGACATCCATGGAGAGCGCCAGGAGAAGGCCGAAGATGAGCGCCTCGTACTCTGCCTCATTATTTGAGCATTCTTCTTTGAGGAGGGAAAATGAGTGATACATCACCCCTCCTTGCGGCGTCTTGAACACCAAACCTGCGCCTACCCTTTGTCTTGGGGCACCATCAGCATCGGCCTCCATGCGAGAGGCGCCGTCGAAGTAGAGCTCCCAGGTGCGTCGAGGTTGACGGTGAAGACTTCCTCATCAGGAAGGTTGGTGATGATGTGGTGGCATAGAAGGGTGGAGCGGTACATCCGTCGCTCCGGCTTGTTGATGTACGATGATGAAGATGTCTGGCCTCGTCAGCTCAGATAGATTGGTGGCCTTCACCTCGTTGGTGCCCGGCCTGGTGGTGTCCACCTCGTCGGTGTCGGACTGTGTGTGTCTTGCCTTCGCCTCGTCAGTGCCCGGCAAGATATGGGTAGCTTCATCAGAAGAGAGACATGTCGGTGAAGTGGCTTCTCCTCGTCGGAGCTTGGACGATGTTGGGGTAAGGTGTTGATGTAGAAGTCGGAGTAGACTTGAGTGTCGACGTGTGGCAGCGTTGCTTGAAGATGACGACAATATGAGCTCGTCGATGTAGACCTCGAGACGTCGCAGTTACGGGGACGAGCTCTGTTCGGTGTAGATGGTTGGCGTCGAAGAATGGCGGCATGCTGGTGTAGTCGGCACCCTTGCCCGATGAAGAGTTGATGAAGTCGGCGACCGATGGACCGTGTCGATGTAGCCGAATGGCGGCGTGTCGGTCTAGTCGGCGTCCACGCCGGGTGTGAAGCCAATGAAGATGGTGACGGCATGTTGATGTAGAGGTCCTCCTGGTCGAGCCAGGGGTTGATGTCGATGGCCCCGCCCTGGTCGTGGGTGCTGAACGTAGAAGTTGTAGAGGATGGCCCGAGCGCCGTGGTTGCTGAGTGGTGTGACATGTTTATGTCGCCCACCCGATGATGTCCATGGAGACACATCTGGTTCTGGCTTTACGGGCACGCGTCCCAGCATGATGGTGATGATGCTTGATGTTGCTAAATCATCCTGTACCTAAAAATACATATGCCCGTGCTATGCAAAATATTGTATAAATCAATTTTTAATTACCTTGGTTTGACTTGAACGACATGTTGGATTAATTGATGCCATACATGTGAGTATGTAGACATCTCTTGGCTGGTTGAAGATGTGTACATGTGAATGCTGATGAAACTTCACAGTTCCTACCTCGGCATGACCTTCGTTGGCGTGCATGCTTGCTGCCTCGGGGCGCATGCGTGTAACTGCCGCTGTTTGCCATTGTGAGGGAGACAACGTGGATTGAAACGGAGTGGATCTCATGCTAGGAGATGGTTGATGAAGACATGAAGAAGACAAAGGGCAAGTCATAGTCCACGGCAAGGCTGGATCGCTAGCTGGCAGCCCCATCGTGTAATCTTCATATTTGGCGAGGTAGTGGGAGGGCAGAGCTAGCAGCCAGCCATACGCAGGCAAGCTCCGATCGTTCCCGCCACCTTCTCCATGGAGGTTCCATCGCCCGCTCGTCGAATGCACCGTTGGGATAGATGGTGAGGACACCGGGCTGCATGCCGGTGGCCCCGGTGACAATGCCAAGGAGGTGGACATGGAGCGGGGGTTGTACGCCGGCATGTTAAATATGGCACTGGCTGCGGGCCGGAAGCTTCACACGTTGTCGTGGCGGTGTAGATGGCACCGGGATGCACGCCGGCTGTACCTTCGACGTCGCCGCCGAGGTGGAGTTGGCGCCGAGCTACTCACCGA
>NW_024113533.1:0-35650 GCF_003073215.2 Triticum urartu
TCTTTGCCGTCTGCTTTTTGGTAGCTGATGGCAAAGTGCTTCTTTGCCGTCAGCTAGTGGACGGCAAAGAGCTGGCAGATGGCAAATTAGCTGATTCCAGTAGTGAAAGAAGGAATTCCTTATTGATATGAGTAGTCTATCATACCTAATAAGTAAGGCTATCACATGTTTCCTTTGTTTGGAGATTGATTACCATCCGTGAGTCAAGGTAAGGTTAATGTCATTGGGCGATT
This sequence comes from Triticum urartu, assembly GCF_003073215.2. NCBI lineage: Eukaryota > Viridiplantae > Streptophyta > Magnoliopsida > Poales > Poaceae > Triticum > Triticum urartu. The sequence continues at coordinate 234 of NW_024113533.1, forward strand.
TTTCTGAAAATCAAATATTCATTTTCTAATTAGTGTGATTGAGTGATTTAAGGTAAGATTAATTAATTCAAATTTGATCTTTAGAGATTGTTCGTGATTGATTCTACATTACTAAATAACTTACGTCAGTATGGAAAGTTCTGATCTGTTCAGATTTCTTTTGTTGTGTGAGAAGGTGATGTGATAATAAACCGATGAAGTGGGGAGGGGACTGTTTGACGTGTTTTTGCACTTCCTGCTTTCAGAAAATCTAAGTTTAATTTTAGTTTCTTTTTCAGTGCAAGTTATACACATCTATGATCGGGTGTACATGCACATACATATACGCAATAGGCAATCCACGATTCGGCTGTACGTGCATGCATGCACTTTGAGTTTTGCTCATGTTACTAACTAATGTATACTTGCACTAGATACTCGGTGGTGTAGTCTTACATACATGCAGGCTTACACTTTGGAAGGCCAAATCCACGTCTATACCAGCACCCTGGCCGACGCGTATTTATACATCCCCGAATACCCGCATATTTACGTAGCCAAAAAAAGAAAAGGGTAAGCAATACACGGGAGAAGATATTTGGTATGTATGTGGGGTTTTGTTTTTGCAGAAGTATGCGCCAAGAAAAATAATGAAGGGATAAGCAGCGAAGGTAGATGGATTAGTTGCTGTCCATATCCCGTCCAAGAAAATCGGCAACAGCCGAACGGCCGTGGCCTTGCTGCGCGTCGCCATCCATCAAGCCACCCTGCTTCCTATATATACAGATACAAAGCACGACCGGCAGTAGGGTTCACGCACGGGGAGAGGACGACGGCCAGAGTGGGAGGATGGAGAAACACCCAGGAGACGCGCCCCTGCGGCAGCGTCGATGAGAGTTGGCATCATGCTGGAGGAGATGTACAGGTGCTGCGGCAGCGCCGAGGCCGATCAGACGAGGAGAAGCGGCCGCGCCTGGAATGACGACTCGGAAACTGCCCAATCTTTGCCGGCGCGTCGGCAGTGGCCACGACGCCCTCATCACCCTCTTCCTCCTAGTAGATGTGTTTTCTTTGTCATTGTTTTTCCTGGGTTCAGGGAGGGGCGGAGCTCACGTACGCAGGATGCAGCAGCGGGGAGGAGGTACACACGAAGAGAAGACGCGCCCGATGGCGGCAGCGTCGACATGCAGATGAGCGATGTGCCTTGAGGGGTCGAAAGGAAACCACGACGCAGCACGCTTGTCGGGCAGCCCACGCGACCTGGTCCTTTCCAGCGGCAGCACGTGTGGCAAGGAGATCACGGAGGCCAAAGGAGTGATGCGCTCGCCGCTATGGTGGCAACACACGTCAAGACGCGAGGCCGTGACCACCGCCGGCACCCTCGCACACACACACACGTACCCTTGCCTGTCCGGCCGATGGCTGCGCCGGTGACAAGGAGGACGGGCAGCAAGCAGAACACGCTGGTGGCGACCGACCTGCGGATGAGCGTGTGACAAGATACAACATAGAGTACCATCTCTCAGGTTAACTAACAATAAATATATTCATCTCTCTTGTGTATCAGGCGAAGAAACACATATACGTACAAGGGTCCAGGAGCAGCACCTGGGCATGGAGGTTTGCAGCAGCTCCTCCTGCGTGGCTCGTCTGGGTAGCAGGCAGGAACCCAAGGAGGCACCCTCGAGAGGACTTGAAGATGGTGGTATACATCCATCCATCAGGCCTCGCACCAGGAGGCACCGGGAGGGATCCAGAAGGAACGGCCTAGAAATTGTGGCAGCGATGGCAAGCTGAGGAGGAAGAGATGCCGGCCACGGCGGCGATCTACCCACGGCAGGCGCCCGAGGAGATGAACAAACGGGAGAAGACCAAGCCTTGCTGACTAATTCTATTTGTTACTATGCCTTTCATCTATCAGATGCTACACAGGAAGAACAGCTGGAAGGCGGAGGAGTCCGGCACGCACAAACATCAGCAGAGAAGACAAGGCGGAGACGCGCCCCTGGTGGCAGCGACGAGGAGATCGTAGGGTGTGCCGGAGATGGAGCCACCAGTGGCCGTGGAGGACGATGACATGAAGGTCGACGGCACCATGGTCTCCATCATCCCTCGCGTCCACTTCATTACCGCGACGCTGTAGAAGACGACATGGAGCGATGCCACACCACCGACCTGTTGGGGAACTTAGTAATTTCAAAAAAATTCCTACGCACACGCAAGATCATGGTGATGCATAGCAACGAGAGGGGAGAGTGTGATCTACGTACCCTAGTAGACGACAGCGGAAGCGTTAGCACAACGCGGTTGATGTAGTCGTACGTCTTCACGGCCCGACCGATCAAGCACCGAAACTACGGCACCTCCGAGTTTTAGCACACTTTCAGCTTGATGACGATCCCCGGACTCCGATCCAGCAAAGTGTCGGGGAAGAGTTCCGTCAGCACGACGGCGTGGTGACGATCTTGATGTACTATCGTCGCAGGGCTTCGCCTAAGCACCGCTACAATATTATCGAGGATTATGGTGGAAGGGGGCACCGCACACGGCTAAGAATATGATCACGTGGATCAACTTGTGTGTCTAGGGGTGCCCCCTACCTCCGTATATAAAGGATCAAAGGGGGGATGCGGCCGGCCATGAGGAGGGCATGCCAGGAGGAGTCCTACTCCCATTGGGAGTAGGATTCCCCCCCTTTCCTAGTTGGAATAGGATTCGGGAAGGGGGAAAGAGGAGAGAGAGAAGGAAGGGGGGGCGCCGCCCCCCCTCTCCTTGTCCTATTCGGACTAGGAGGGAAGGGGCGCGCGGCCCAGCCCTGGCCACCTCTCCTCTCTTCCACTAAAGCCCACTAAGGCCCATATACCTCCCGAGGGGTTCTGGTAACCTCCCGGTACTCCGGTAAAATCCCGATTTCACCCGGAACACTTCCGATATCCAAATATAGGCTTCCAATATTTCAATCTTTATGTCTCGACCATTTCGAGACTCCTCGTCAGGTCCGTGATCACATCCGGGACTCCGAACAAACTTCGGTACATCAAAAAGCATAAACTCATAATATAACTGTCATCGAAACCTTAAGCGTGCGGACCCTACGGGTTCAAGAACAATGTAGACATGACCGAGACACGTCTCCGGTCAATAACCAATAGCGGAACCTGGATGCTCATATTGGCTCCTACATATTCTACGAAGATCTTTATCGGTTAGACCGCATAAGAACATACTTTGTTCCCTTTGTCATCGGTATGTTACTTGCCCGAGATTCGATCGTCGGTATCTCAATACCTAGTTCAATCTCATTACCGGCAGGTCTCTTTACTCATTCCGTAATACATCATTTCGCAACTAACTCATTAGTTGCAATGCTTGCAAGGTTTATGTGATGTGCATTACCGAGAGGGCCCAGAGATACCTCTCCGACAATCGGAGTGACAAATCCTTATCTCGAAATACGCCAACCCAACATTTACCTTTGGAGACACCTATAGAGCTCCTTTATAATCACCCAGTTACGTTGTGACGTTTGGTAGCACACAAAGTGTTCCTCTGGTAAACGGGAGTTGCATAATCTCATAGTCATAGGAACATGTATAAGTCATGAAGAAAGCAATAGCAACATACTAAACGATCGGGTGCTAAGCTAATGGAATGGGTCATGTCAATCACATCATTCTCCTAATGATGTGATCCCATTAATCAAATGACAACACATGTCTATGGTTAGGAAACATAACCATCTTTGATTAATGAGCTAGTCAAGTAGAGGCATACTAGTGACGTTTGGTTTGTCTATGTATTCACACAAGTATTATGTTTCCGGTTAATACAATTCTAGCATGAATAATAAACATTTATCATGATATAAGGAAATAAATAATAACTTTATTATTGCCTCTAGGGCATATTTCCTTCAAAGCTAAGCCCCCGAGTGTGAGGTTTGCTCTCCACTCGGTAGGATTTCTTCAACTTAGGCGAGTACTTGGACTGCAGCTAAGCCCCCGAGTGGGAGGTTTGCTCTCCACTCGGTAGGATTTTGTAACACCCTCGATGCGACTATATCTCCCACGTGTCGAGGCACGACTTAGAGGCAAAATCGCATTGAAGGGATATGTCGCAAGTCAGGTAATCATCACAAACATCCCATGTAATATAAATAATGCAAAGGGATAACATAGTCGGGTTACACTCGCCACGTCAATCAAGTACATAAATAACATACATCATCCAAACACTCATGGCCCGACTACGGCGCCAAAATAGAAGAAAACCAAACATGCGACACGGTCCCAATCACCCCCAACTGGGCACCACTACTGATCATCAGGAAAGGAAACATAGTAACGTTGAGAGTCCTCGTCAAACTCCCACTTGAGCTCGTACGCGTCACCTGGAGCGGAATCACCTGGACCTACATCTGGTGTAATAGTAATCTGTGAGCCACAGGGACTCAGCAATCTCGCACCCTCGCGATCAAGACTATTTAAGCTTATAGGTAGGGTAAGGAAAATATATGTGGAGCTGCGGCAAGCGACTAGCAAATATGGGCGCTAACTTATTCGCAAAAGAGAGCGAGAAGAGGAGGCAAAGCGCGAGCGAGAAACTAAAGAGCAACCTGTGCAAACATTACCCCAACACCGTGTCCACTTCCCGTACTCTGCCGAGAAGAGGCCGTCACGGTAACACACACAGTTGATTCATTTTAATTAATTAAGGTTCAAGTTATCTACAACCGGACATTAACAAATTCCCATCTGCCCATAACCGCGGGCACGGCTTTCGAAAGTTCAATCCCTGCAGGGGAGTCCCAACTTAGCCCATGACAAGCTCTCACAGTCAACGAAGGAATAGAACTCCACCCGAGACATTCCGATCAGACTCGGTATCCCGGTACAACGAGACATTTCGACAGGTTAAAACAAGACCAGCAACACCGCCCGAATGTGCCGACAAATCCCGATAGGAGCTGCACATATCTCGTTCTCAGGGCACACTCAGATGAGACTAGCTATGAGTAAAACCAACCCTCAAGTTTCCCCGAGGTGGCCCCGCAGGCAGCTCAGTTCGGACCAACACTCAGAGGAGCACTGGCCCGGGGGGGCTAAAATAAGATGACCCTCGGGCTCCGGAAACCCAAGGGAAAAAGAGGCTAGGTGGCAAATGGTAAAACAAGTTGGGCATTGCTGGAAAAGCTTTAATCAAGGCGAACTATCAAGGGGTTCCCATTATAACCCAACCGCGTAAGGAACGCAAAATCCGGGAACATAACACCGATATGACGGAAACTAGGGCGGCAAGAGTGGAACAAAACACTAGGCGAGAGGCCGAGCCTTCCACCCTTTACCAAGTATATAGATGCATTAAGATAATCATAATATAATGATATCCCAACAAGTAAATAAATGTCCAACAAGGAACGGCCTCCAATCTTCACCTGCAACTAGCAACGCTATAAGAGGGGCTGAGCAAAGCGGTAACATAGCCAATCAATGGTTTGCTAGGACATGGTGGGTTAGAGGTTTGACATGGCAATTTGGGAGGCTTGCAAGCAAGTGGTAGGCATCGTAGCATTGGCATAGCAAAAGAGCGAGCAAACTAGCATAGCAAAGATAGTAGTGATTTCGAGGGTATGATCATCTTGCCTGCAAAGCTGTCAGAGTTGACTGGATCCTCAAAAGCAAACTCAACGGGCTCCTCGTTAGCGAACTCGTCTCCCGGCTCTACCCAAACAAGACAAACAAGCAACAAGGATACAATCAACCACGTGCAAGCTCAAACAATAAGATGCAATGATGGTATGCTATGCGGGATGCGATGCGGGATGCATATGCAAGATATGACAGGAAATGCATGAACCTGGCCTCAACTTGGAAAATCCAAGTGTGCCACTGGAAAGATGAGATGAAATCGCTTGAAAAATATAAAGAATGCCGGAATCGGAGTTACGGTTTGGAAATGGCAAGCGATTCAAATATGACACCGGTCTGCGATTTACAGCAAGTAGGCATCTAAATGCAACAAAATGAACATGCTACAGCACCCAAACATGGGCAAACAAAATACATGGCAGGGAAGCATTCAAGATGCTTAACAAAAGTCTAGCACTGAGCTACGGCCAATTCATCCATTAACAGGTTCAAACAAGCATGGCAAAAACGCAAATGAAAACAGATCTCAGACTTAGTGAAATTAACACTTGTCTGAAATTTCAGATCATATAGCCCTCTTCGGAGCACAAAACAACATGCTACAGGACCTGATATGACAAATAAGAACATGGCATGGAGCTACTCAACAAGCTTAACAAAAGTCCCTTAGTGACCTTGAGCCAAAAGGGATCCGAAAATATACTAACAAGCACACGAACATAGCAAAAACATAATCAGTTTTCAGACTTAGTGAAAACTGACACATGCTGAAACATAACTCAAGTAGGCATGTTTACGAGCTCGATGCACTCACTACGGTGCAAGTCATGGCAAGGCAAGCATACATACATTAAGAAGGCACAAAATTCAAGCTAGACATGGCAAGAACAATAGCATAGCATGCACGGATCAACTACAATAACATCGGCAAAATCGCAAACAAGTTGACGATCTGCCCAGATTCACAACGAAGCAAAAGTAGGGCTCGATTGACTCAAGCTAGGGTGCTCCATAATTAAAACAAAGACATGGATGATAGAGCACTACAATATTAACAAAACTCCTTTGATCATCCTCAAAAGAGGCACGGATCACTAGGAAACAACACGAGCATAAGGCATCATGAACTAAACAATCCCAGGACTTAGTGAAATTACTAAGTCCCTGAAAACAGAGTTACCGGGTGCCTCACTTTGCAAGCTTGCACTAGTCACCACACACATCACAAAAATACATGGGTTGCACCTCTGGAAAGATGAACAAAACCCTTAACAAAACATATGTAGAGCATCAGGCATATCATGCACACATTAATCATGGCAAAAATGACAAATGTCTAGATGATAGCAGATCTGACAATTAACTCAAGTAGCCCTCTTCTAACAGCATTTCGGGCATCAAGATGAACTCAAATGAAAATGATGCAATGGAATGAAATGATGTACTCTTAGAGATGAACATTTTGATATGCTATATGCATGAATCGGAGCTACGGATGAAAGTTACGGAGCCGTGAACAGGAGCATATGGACTAAAATTTAGGGACTTAGAGAAAAAACGACCTAGGGTTTTGGATTTCAGATCTGAGATCCGGGCACGGATTACGAGTTCGCGGATCCTCGGGAGCTCGCCGGAGAGGGGAAGATGGCCGGGGGCGGCCGGATTCGTAGGGAGGCGAGCCGGAGGAGGCGGAGGAGCTGGCCGGCCTCGGCGGAGCTCGGCTCCGGCCAGCTAGGCGCGAGGCGGGGGAGGCGTGCGGTGGCCGGCTCGGTCGCCGGCGAGGTGGCGGCGCCGGCGTGGAGGCTCGAGGCGGCGGGGCGGAGAGAGGCGGCGGACGCGGCGCCGGGCGCGAGAAGACGGCGGCGGGGGCGCGCGGGAGCGGCGGCCCGGGAGGCGCGCGGGAGGGCCGGCCTCGGGCCCGTGCGGGCCGCGGCGGCGGCGGTGGCCGGGTGCCACGTGCGGAGCACGGTAGGTCGGGCGGCGGCGGGCGGACGTGTCCGGTCCGCTCCGGACACATCGTCGGTGGCGGGTGGTTTTAGGGTTTCGGAGAGGGAGAGAGATCCGGATTTCGGGGGGGCTATTATATAGGCATGGAGGAGCTAGGAGAGTCCAAATGAGGTGCGGTTTTCGGCCACGCGATCGTGATCGAACGCTCTAGATCATGGAGCAGAGTTTGGTGGGTTTTGGGCCAAAATGGAGGGGTGTTGGGCTGCAACACACACGAGGCCTTTTCGGTCCCTCGGTTAACCGTTGGAGTATCAAACGAAGTCCAAATGGTACGAAACTTGACAGGCGGTCTACCGGTAGTAAACCAAGGCCGCTTGGCAAGTCTCGGTCCAATCCGGAAATGTTTAATCCCCACACACGAAAGAAAGTAGAAATGACCACCGGAGGAGAACGAAGCGCCGGAATGCAAAACGGACAACGGGGAAAATGCTCGAATGCATGAGATGAACACGTATGCAAATGCAATGCACATGATGACATGATATGAGATGCATGACAACGAAACAACACACGGAGACAAACCCGAACCCGAGAAAATAAAATAACTTAACGCCGGAAACGGCAAGAGTTGGAGTACAAATTGGGAAAGTTACATCCGGGGTGTTACAACACTCCACCACTACGAAAGGATCTCGTCCCGAGATCTAGGACTGAAAGAACGCCGGGTACTCAGAACGGAGGTGATCCTCGCGTTCCCAGGTAGCTTCACGGTCGGAATGGTGTGACCACTTGACTTTGAGGAATTTGATTGACTTGTTGCGAGTCTTGCGTTCAGTCTCTTCAAGAATAGCGACTGGGTGCTCACGATAAGAGAGATCTTCTTGGAGCTCAATGTCCTCGAAGTTGACTGTGCGGTCAGGAGTCTTGAAGCACTTTCGAAGCTGAGAGACATGGAACACGTCATGAACATTTGCAAAGTTTGAAGGAAGCTCGAGTTGATAGGCGAGGTCGCCTCTCTTGCTGACAATCTTGAAAGGTCCCACGTATCTAGGGGCAAGCTTCCCTTTGATACCGAAGCGACGAGTACCTTTCATAGGAGAGACGCGGAGGTAAACATGATCTCCGATCTCGAAAGCCAAATCACGGTGCTTACTATCATAGTAGCTCTTCTGGCGGGATTGGGCTGCTTTGAGGTTATCACGAATGACTTTGCACATTTCTTCTGCCTCTGTGACTTAAGTCATTACCCAGCAGCTGATTCACCGGTTTCAGACCAGTTGAGAGGGGTACGGCACTTCCTGCCATACAGAATTTCAAATGGGGCCTTGCCCGAACTTGCTTGAAAACTGTTGTTGTATGAGAATTCAGCATAAGGAAGACAATCCTCCCACTTCATGCCGAAGGAGATCACACAAGCCCTGAGCATATCTTCAAGAATCTGGTTGACACGCTCGACTTGACCGCTTGTTTGAGGATGGAAAGCTGTGCTGAAGCGGATGTTGGTGCCCATGGCCTTCTGAAAAGAATCCCAAAACTTGGAGGTAAAGATGCTGCCACGGTCTGAAGATATCACTTGAGGAATACCGTGCAGAGAGACAATTCGAGAGGTATAGAGTTCCGCCAATTGAGCTGCAGTGATCGACTCTTTGATAGGCAGAAAGTGAGCCACTTTGGTGAGTTTATCGATGACAACAAATATAGCATCATTGCCACGCTTGGACTTTGGAAACCCAGTCACGAAGTCCATTTCAATGTGGTCAAACTTCCATTCTGGAATGGCAAGAGGTTGGAGGAGACCTGCTGGCCTTTGGTGTTCTGCCTTCACTCTTCTGCAGACATCACATTCATTCACGAATTGAGCGATCTCGCGCTTCATTCGAGTCCACCAATAAGCTTGCTTAAGGTCCTGATACATCTTCGTACTCCCAGGGTGGATGGAGAGGAGAGAATTGTGAGCCTCGTTCATGATCACTTTACGAAGTTCACCTTTAGGTACAACAATTCGATCCTCGAAGAAGAGAGTGTCCTTGTCATCAAGGCGGTAGCACTTGTACTTGGACTGACTCTTGGCAATCCCAATCTTCACCTTTTTCACCATAGCATCAAGAAGCTGGGCTTGGCGAATCTGGTCTTCCAAGGTAGGAGAGACTTGAAGGTTGGCGAGGAAACCTTGAGGAACAACTTGCATATTAAGTTTGTGGAAAGCTTCACAAAGCTCGGGTTGATAAGGCTTAAGACTCAGACTGTAGCAATACGCTTTCCTGCTCAATGCGTCAGCAATCACATTGGCCTTGCCGGGAGTATACTCGATACTCGGATTATACTCTTGAATCATTTCGACCCATCGAGTTTGCCCTGAGGTTGAGATTAGGCTGAGTGAAGATGTACTTGAGACTCTTGTGATCAGTGAAAATGTCCACTTTTCTTCCCAATAGAAGATGTCTCCAAGTCAAAAGAGCATGCACAACTGCCGCCAACTCGAGATCATGAGTGGGGTAGTTCTTCTCATTAGGCTTCAACTGGCGAAGGTATATACGCAACAACTTTCTTCTCTTGCATCAACACTGCGCCAGACCTTGGAGAGAGGCATCACAAAAGACCTCGTACGGTTTGGATTCATCAGGCGGAGTCAGAACTGGAGCAGTGATCAATTTCTCCTTTCAAAGTGTTGAAAGCAATATCACACTCCGGAGACCAAACGTACTTGACGTGCTTCTGGAGAAGATTTGAGAGAGGCTTCGCGATCTTAGAAAAGTTTCAACGAATCTTCGGCCAATAGCTTGCGAGACCGAGGAAATACGGAGTTGCCTTCACGTTCTGAGGAGGTTCCCAATTCACAATTGTAGACACCTTCTCAGGATTCACGGCAATGCCCTTGGCAGAGATGATATGACCAAGATAAAGAACCTCATCGAGCCAAAATTCACACTTGGAGAACTTGGCGTAGAACTGATGTTCCCTGAGCTTATCGAGAACCAAACGCAAGTGCTTGGCATGATCTTCCTTGTTCTTCGAGAAAACCAGAATGTCGTCGAGATAGACCAAAACGAAGTCATTGGTGTAGGCGTTGAAGATGAAGTTCATCATGCGAGAGAACGTCGGAGGAGCGTTGACGAGACCAAAAGACATGACAGTGTATTCGTATGAACCAAAGCTTGTCCTGAAAGCCGTCTTGGGAATATCTTGCTCACGGATTCGAATCTGATGATAACCCATACGGAGATCAAGCTTGGAGAATACTTGGGCACCTTTGAGTTGTTCGAACAGCTCATTGATGTTGGGAAGTGGGTATTTGTTCTTGATGGTCTTCTTGTTCAATGGACGGTAATCAACACAAAGTCGGTCTTCCATCCTTCTTCTTCACAAAAAGAACACCACAACCCCACGGAGAAGAACTAGGCCGGATGAGACCCATTCTCTCTTGAATATCGAGTTGCTTCTTCAGCTCCTTCAACTCTTCAGGTCCGAGCTTGTAAGGACGCTTGCACACAGGTTCCGTGCCGGGCTCAAGATCAATAACGAATTCAACTGGCCGGTGCGGAGGCATTCCTGGAAGCTCTTCTGGAAAGACGTCTTGATATTCGCAAACGACTGGAATTTGCGAGATAGCATCCAGTTCACCCTTCTCATTGAGAGAAAACAGACGGATGGTATCATCACGAGCGGCAAAGACAATTACATCCTCAGACGAATGAGTCAATTGAATCTGCCTGGCTGCACAATCAAGCTGAGCCTTGTGCTTAGAAAGCCAATCCATTCCGAGAATAAGATCAATATCTGAGTTACCAAGAACCACCGGAGAAGAGAGAAACTTGTAGTCGCCCAACGTGATAGAGATATCGGGAGCAACCAAACTAGAAGTCAAAAGCTTGCCGGGAGAAACAACTTGCATGACTTTGGGCATGATCTCAGTATCAACATTGTGCTTCGCAGCAAACGGGCATGACAAGAAAGAATGCGATGCACCAGTATCAAAAAGAACTTTTGCAGGAATATCATTAACAGGAAGGTTACCCATGATGACATCTGACGAGTCCTCTGCCTGAGCTGCATTCATCAAGTTGACCTTGGCGTGCTTGGGGTTATGCTTGACCACAGCTGTACTTGCCGATCTCACAGGAGGAGGAGGGAGGAAGACGCCTCTGGTTGAAACACTTGTTGGCATAGTGACCCTTTTCTTGGCACTTGTTGCACGTGACCTCTGAAAGCGGACGGTGGTACGGAGCACTCGATCTTGGAGGTTGAGACGAAGACTTGTTCTGAAAGCCAGGGTTGGGTGGGTGGGAAGAACCACTGCCACCTTTGCTCTTCTGCTGATACGGCTGACGGAACGGAGGAGGAGGAAGCCAACCTTCTGCTGCTTGGCCACTTGAGTAGAGGAAGAAGGAGCATCTCTGACTCGCTTCCTTGGAAGCATCACACCTCAACTGAGCAGCCTCTTGCTTCAGTGCCATGTTGTAGAACTCATCGTATCTCAAACGGCTCAAAGAGAACAAGAGCGAGCTGAATATCTTCTCTGAGACCACCCCTGAACTGGTATATCATGCTCTTCTCATCAGGTACGTCCTGCTTGGCAAAGCGGGCGAGCTTCTGGAAACAACTTGTTGTAGTCATAGACAGACAAAGAGCCTTGCTTCAAGTTGCGGAATTCCTCACGCTTACTTTCAACCACACTTTGAGGGATGTGATGAGCTCGGAAATCTTGACGGAAATCATCCCAAGTGATCAGACGTCCACCTCTGGAATCCTTGTACTGCTGGAACCATTCTGCAGCTTGATCTTTGAGTTGGAAGGAAGCGAACTTGACGAAATCTTCAGGCCTGACGTTGCTGCACTCAAAATGCTTACACAGATCCACAAGCCAATCATCAGCATCGGATGCCTCAACACAATTGCTGAACGTCTTTGGCCCATTAGCAAGGAACTGGTTCAGTGTAGCAAAGTGATTCTGATGTTGCCTTGATTCCCTTGGCTGCCTTGATTGCGCTCTTGGAGAATTTGCATGATCAACTGTGTGTTTGCATTGGTTGCGGCCATCACAGCTTGCCATGCCTCGGAGGAGGTGGAGGTGGTGGCGGATCTTGATTTTGATTCTGACTGGTGCTCTTAGCGGGAGCCATCCTGAAGAGGTTGACCACCGTTAGCACATAGACAGATAAATGAAGCTGAAACCAACGGAATGAAAATTGCAACATAAAGTCTTCACATCCGAACAAAATGAACGAATGCATTCCTCTTGAATGGTCACATATCCATAAATTGCGAAGCCACGTAGAATGAAGGTAGATAAATAAATCAACAAGGTACGGATCTCAAGAACGAATAATCGGTAAGAAATCCCAATCTCAAACCAATATCCGTGGAAGAAGAACTAGAGCTACGAGAATTCCCACCTATGAAACTCCCGAACCTTTCCGGTTATGCAATCAGGTGTTGGGGATACAGGGGAAGCATAATATCTCACCCAAACTAGCAAATCCTACATCCAGCTGTATCCATCCTTCAACACATAACCAAGAAACCTTCAGAAACCATCTACCTCAACCTTCGAAAAGCATCCGTTATACAAGTTATGGCGATACTCCCGAACTCCCGCCCCAGTACTGGGTGGCGTCGAGGTTATCTCACCAACGAACTGCATAAAAGAGATTTTCGATGTCGGCGTACTAAACTCAAGTATTCCAGAATTGCAACGATAAAATTATGATGACAACACCTCAGAGCTCAACTCCCCGGGACACTTCCACTAAACCCCTGACAGGAGGCACCAAGACAATGTTCTCATCATAAAACCATCGGAACGATTCCAAGATACCCGCGTGATCCTAAAATTTTTTTTAGTGAAATTTGAGAAGAGAAGAGTCAAAACTCTACGTCAGGATGCCTTACCAGAGCGATGAGGAGACTGGGAAGTAAAAAAGAATTCCTAAACTCTCCGATATATAATTCCTAAAATGACTCAAAACATTTTTCTAGACACAACTCGGCCGCTAAAAACGATCAAGCAATGGGGCTCCTAAGGTCGGGGAAGGCTCTGATTACCAACTTGTAACACCCTCGATGCGACTATAGCTCCCACGTGTCGAGGCACGACTTAGAGCATAATCGCATTGAAGGCATATGTCGCAAGTTAGGCAATCTTCACAACATCCCATGTAATATAGATAATAAAAGATAACATAGTTGGCTTACACTCGCCACGTCAATCAAGTACATAAATAACATACATCATCCAAACACTCATGGCCCGACTACGGCGCCAAAATAGAAGAAAACCCAACATGCGACACGGTCCATCACCCCCAACTGGGCACCACTACTGATCATCAGGAAAGGACACATAGTATCGCTGAGAGTCCTCGTCGAACTCCCACTTGAGCTCGTACGCGTCACCTGGAGCGGAATCACCTGGACCTGCATCTGGTGTAATAGTAATCTGTGAGCCACAGGGACTCAGCAATCTCGCACCCTCGCGATCAAGACTATTTAAGCTTATAGGAAGGGTAAGGAAATATATGTGGAGCTGCAGCAAGCGACTAGCATATATGGTGGCTAAATTATTCGCAAAAGAGAGCGAGAAGAGGAGGCAAAGCGCGAGCGAGAAACTAGAGGACAACCTGCGCAAGCATTACTCCAACACCGTGTCCACTTCCTGGACTCCGCCGAGAAGAGGCCATCACGGTAACTCACACAGTTGATTAATTTTAATTAAGTTAATGTTTAAGTTATCTACAACCGGACATTAACAAATTCCCATCTGCCCACAACAGCGGGCACGGCTTTCGAAAGTTCAAATCCCTGCAGGGGAGTCCCAACTTAGCCCATGACAAGCTCTCGCGGTCAACGAAGGAATAGACCTCCACCCGAGACATTCCGATCAGACTCGGTATCCCGGTACAAGAAGACATTTCGACAGGTTAAAACAAGACCAGCAACACCGCCCGAATGTGCCGACAAATCCCGATAGGAGCTGCACATATCTCGTTCTCAGGGCACACTCAGATGAGACATCCTACGAGTAAAACCAACCCTCAAGTTGCCCCGAGGTGGCCCCGCAGTCTACTCGGTCGGACCAACACTCAGAGGAGCACTGGCCCGGGGGGGTTAAAATAAGATGACCTCGGGCTCCGGAAACCCAAGGGAAAAAGAGGCTAGGTGGCAAATGGTAAAACCAAGGTTGGGCATTGCTGGAAAAGCTTTAATCAAGGCGAACTATCAAGGGGTTCCCATTATAACCCAACCGCGTAAGGAACGCAAAATCCGGGAACATAACACCGATATGACGGAAACTAGGGCGGCAAGAGTGGAACAAAACACTAGGCGAGAGGCCGAGCCTTCCACCTTTACCAAGTATATAGATTCATTAAGATAGTAAGAAATATGATATCCCAACAAGTAAATAAATGTTCCAACAAGGAACGGCCTCCAATCTTCACCTGCAACTAGCAACGCTATAAGAGGGGCTGAGCAACGGTAACATAGCCAATCAACGGTTTGCTAGGACATGGTGGGTTAGAGGTTTGACATGGAAATTTGGGAGGCTTGCAAGCAAGTGGTAGGCATCGTAGCAATGGCATAGCAAAAGAGCGAGCAAACTAGCATAGCAAAGATAGTAGTGATTTCGAGGGTATGATCATCTTGCCTGAAAGCTGTCAGAGTTGACTGGATCCCCAAAAGCAAACTCAACGGGCTCCTCGTTAGCGAACTCTCTCCCGGCTCTACCCAAACAAGACAAACAAGCAACAAGGACACAATCAACCACGTGCAAGGATCAAACAAGACGATGCAACGATGATATGCTATGCGGAATGCGATGCGGGATGCAAAATGCAAGATATGACATTAAATGCATGAAGCTGGCCTCAATTTGGAAATCCAAGTGTGCCACTGGAAAGGTGAGATGAAATCGCTTGAAAATGATATAAAGAACGCCGGAATCGGAGTTACGGTTTGGAAATGGCAAGCGATTCAAATATGACACCGGTCTGCGATTTACAGCAAGTAGGCATCTAAATGCAACGAAATGAACATGCTGCAGCACCCAAACATGACAACAAAATGCATGGCAGGGAAGCATTCAAGATGATTAACAAAAGTCTAGCACTGAGCTACGGCCAATTCATCCATTAGGAGGTTCAAACAAGCATGGCAAAAACGCAAATGGTAAAACAGATCTCAGACTTAGTGAAATTAACACTTGTCTGGAATTTCAGATCATATAACCCTCTTCGGAGCAACAAAACAACATGCTAAAGGACCTGAACATGATAAAGAAAGACATGGCATGGATCTACTCAACAAGCTTAACAAAAGTCCCTTAGTGACCTTGAGCCAAAAGGGATCACAAAATATACTAACAAGCACACGAACATAGCAAAAACATAATCAGTTTTCAGACTTAGTGAAAACTGGGACATGCTGAAACATAACTCACGAAGGCATGTTTACGAGCTCGATGCACTCACCACGGTGCAAGTCATGGAAAGAAAAGCATACACCCATAAAGAAGGCACAAAATACAAGCTAGACATGGCAAGAACAATGGCATAGCATGCACGGATCAACTACAATAACATCGGCAAAATCGCAAACAAGTTGACGATCTTCCCAGATTCGCAACGAAGCAAAAGTAGAGCTCGATTGACTCAAGCTAGGGTGCTCCATAATTGCAAACAAAGACATGGATGGGTAGAGCACTACATGATTAACAAAACTCCTTTACTGATCATCCTCAAAAGAGGCACGGATCACTAGGAAATAGCATGAACATATGGCATCATGAACTAAATAATCCCAGACTTAGTGAAAACTACCAAGTCCTGAAAACAGAATTACGGTGCCTCTACTTTGCAAGCTTGCACTAAGTCACCACACACATCCTAAATACATGGGTTGCACCTCTGGAAAGATAACAAAACCCTTAACAAAACATATGTAGAAGCTCAGGGCATATCATGCACACATTAATCATGGCAAAAATGACAAAAGTCTAAGATGAAGTAGCAGATCTGACAATTAACTCAAGTAGCCCTCTTCTAACAGCATTTCGGGCATCAAGATGAACTCAAATGAAAATGATGCAATGGAATGAAATGATGTACTCTTAGAGATGAACATTTTGATATGCTATATGCATGAATCGGAGCTACGGATGCAAAGTTACGTGGCCTCGAACAGGGCAACATGGATCTGCAATTTTCAGGACTTAGAGAAAAAAACGACCTAGGGTTTTGGATTTCAGATCTGAGATCCGGGCACGGATTACGGAGTTCGCCGGAATCCTCGGAGCTCGCCGGAGAGGGAGAAGATGGCCGGGGGCGGCCGGATTCGTACGGAGGACGAGCCGGGAGGAGGCGGAGGAGCTGGCCGGCCTCGGCGGAGCTCGGCTCCGGCCAGCTAGGCGCGAGGTGGCGGGGAGGCGTGCGGTGGCCGGCTTCGGTCGCCGGCGAGGTGGCGGCACCGGCGTGGAGGCGGCTCGAGGCGGCGGGGCGGAGAAGAGGCGGGCGGCGCGGCGCCGGGCGCGAAGAAGACGGCGGCGGGGCGCGCGGGAGCGGCGGCCCGAGGCAGCGCGGGAGGGCCGGCCTCGGGCCCGTGCGGGCCGCGGCGGCGGCGGTGGCCGGGTGCCACGTGGCGGAGCGCGTAGGTCGGGCGGCGGCGGCGGACGTTGTCCGGTCCGCTCCGGACACGTCGTCGGTGGCGGGTGGTTTTAGGGTTTCGGAGAGGGAGAGAGATCCGGATTTGGGGGGGTCTATATAGGCATTGGGGAGCTAGGAGAGTCCAAATGAGGTGCGGTTTTCGGCCACGCGATCGTGATCGAACGCTCTAGATCATGGAGCAGAGTTTGGTGGGTTTTGGGCCAAAGTGGAGGGGTGTTGGGCTGCAACACACACGAGGCCTTTTCGGTCCCTCGGTTAACCGTTGGAGTATCAAACGAAGTCCAAATGGTACGAAACTTGACAGGCGGTCTACCGGTAGTAAACCAAGGCCGCTTGGCAAGTCTCGGTCCAATCCGGAAATGTTTAATCCCCACACACGAAAGAAAGTAGAAATGACCACCGGAGGAGAACGAAGCGCCGGAATGCAAAACGGACAACGGGGAAAATGCTCGAATGCATGAGATGAACACGTATGCAAATGCAATGCACATGATGACATGATATGAGATGCATGACAACGATAACAACACACGGAGACAAAGACCCGAACCGAGAAAATAAAATAACTTAACGCCGGAAACGGCAAGAGTTGGAGTACAAATTGGGAAAGTTACATCCGGGTGTTACAGGATTTTTCACTTAGGCGAGCACTGGGCTGCAGCTAAGCCCCCGAGTGGGAGGTTTGCTCTCCACTCGGTAGGATTTTTAAACACTTAGGCGAGCACTGGGCTGCAGCTAAGCCCCCGAGTGGGAGGTTTGCTCTCCACTCGGTAGGATTTTAAACACTTAGGCGAGCACTGGGCTGCAGCTAAGCCCCCGAGTGGGAGTCTGGCTCGCCACTCGGTAGGATTTTTAAACACTTAGGCGAGCTGGGCTGCAGCTAAGCCCCCGAGTGGGAGGTTTGCTCTCCACTCGGTAGGATTTTTGAACACTTAGGCGAAGCACTGGGCTGCAGCTAAGCCCCCGAGTGGGAGTCTGGCTCTCCACTCGGTAGGATTTTTGAACACTTAGGCAAGCACTGGGCTGCAGCTAAGCCCCCGAGTGGGAGTCTGGCTCTCCACTCGGTAGGATTTTTGAACACTTAGGCAAGCACTGGGGCTGCAGCTAAGCCCCCGAGTGGGAGGCTTGCTCTCCACTCGGTAGGATTTTTTCAAACTTAGGTGAGCACTGGGCTGCAGCTAAGCCTTCGAGTGGGAGGTTTGCTCTCCACTCTGTAGGATTTTTTCACACTTAGGCGAGCACTGGGCTGCAGCTAAGCCCCCGAGTGGGAGGGTTGCTCTCCACTCGGTAGGATTTTTTTTACAAACTTAGGCGAAACAGATTCGCAGCTAAGTCACCCACTTGGGGATTTCGTATGCAAACAAAAGTGACAGCAATTATTGGAACACTCTTGTCTTCGATAAAAATAAACTGCAGAAGTTTTTCTTATTACATCTCATCCGAGAGAGAATTCAAGTGTAAAAGGGGCGGAGCAGTTCCGCATTCCAAGCTCGTGGCTCGTCGATCTGGCGATCAACATTGTAAAGGTGATACGCTCCATTGTGGAGGACTCTGGTGACGATGAAGGGGCCTTCCCAAGTAGGAGCAAGCTTGTGTGGTTTCTGTTGATCCACTCGGAGGACCAAATCTCCTTCTTGGAAGGCTCGACACTTCACATTTCTGACGTGGAATCGACGCAAGTCTTGCTGATAAATGGTCGATCTGATCATAGCCATTTCCCTCTCTTCTTCTAGGAGGTCGACTGCGTCTTGCCGGGCTTGTTCTGCTTCATCTTCGGTATAAAGTTCGACTCGGGGTGCGTTGTGGAGTAGATCACTCGGCAGGACTGCTTCGGCTCCATTAACCAGAAAGAATGGAGTTCTTCCAGTCGACCGTTTCGGGGTGGTCCTCAATCCCCACAGAACTAACGGAATCTCATCGACCCAAGCACCTGCCGCGTGCTTGAGATCACGCATCAGTCGAGGCTTTAGTCCTTTGAGAATCAGACCATTTGCCCTTTCAGCTTGTCCATTCGACTGGGGATGGGCGACCGATGCGTAGTCGACTCGTGTGCCTTGTGAGGCGCAAAAAGCTCTGAATTTGTCCGAATCAAAGTTTGATCCATTGTCAGTGATGATGCTATGCGGGACTCCATATCTGAATGTTAACTCTCTGATGAAACTGATAGCAGTGCAGGCGTCAAGATTCTTGATAGGTTTAGCTTCAATCCATTTAGTAAACTTGTCGACTGCCACAAGCACATGTGTGAAGCCGCTCCTGCCTGTTCTCAACGGGCCAACCATGTCCAGTCCCCAAACAGCGAAGGGCCAGACGAGTGGAATGGTCTTCAGGGATGATGCAGGTTTGTGCGACATGTTGGAGTAGAACTGACACCCCTCACACTTGTCGACTATCTCCTTTGCCATTTCATTTGCTCTTGGCCAGTAAAATCCCGCTCGGTATGCTTTAGCCACAATGGTCTGAGAAGACGCATGGTGACCGCAGGTCCACGAGTGGATATCATCAAGGATTACCGGACCGATTCCGGTGTTATGCACTTCTGACCGATTCCGGTCGCGCTTTCTCTATACAACTATCCCTTTATGACTGTTAAGGCCTTGGATCGACGGACGATCTGTCGAGCCTCTTCCTCGTCCTCCGGGAGTTCTTTCCTTAGGATATACGCGATGTACGGTATCGTCCAGTCGGGAGTGATTGCCAAGACTTCCATGATTAGGTCGACCACAGCAGGAACTTCGACTTCAGTTGGATATGTGGCACTTTTCGGCTGCGGGGCTTCTTCTGTAAAAGGATCTTCTTGGACTGACGGTGAGTGGATGTGCTCCAGGAACACGTTGCTGGGAATGGCTTCTCTCTTGGAGCCTATCTTTGCCAAATCGTCAGCCGCTTGATTTTTCAGTCGGGGGATGTGATGAAGCTCTAACCCCTCGAATTTCTTTTCTAACTTTCTCACTGCATTGCAATAACCAGTCATTGCCGGACTTCTGATGTCCCACTCCTTCATCACCTGATTAACCACCAAATCTGAGTCGCCATAGACCATGAGGCGACGGACGCCGAGTGAAATGGCCATGCGCAACCCATACAAAAGTGCTTCATATTCTGCTTCATTATTGGAGGAATCGAAGTGAATCTGGAGAACGTATCTGAGCTTATCTCCTCGGGGGGAGACTAATACTACCCCAGCACCGGAACCATTCAGAATCTTAGATCCATCGAAGAACATGGTCCAGTGCTCCGAGTGAATTTGAGTCGGAAGTTGCTGTTCAATCCACTCGGCGACGAAATCTGCGATTGCTTGGGACTTGATAGCCTTCTTTGCTTCAAACTTGATATCTAGGGGAAGGAGTTCAATTGCCCACTTTGCCACTCGACCAGTTGCATCTCTGTTGTGCAGAATCTCTGACAGTGGGGCGTCGCTGACGACTGTAATGGAGTGGTCAGAGAAGTAATGTGCAACCTTCTTCGTGGTTATATAAATCCCATATACAAGCTTCTGGTAATGAGGATATCTTTGTTTTGAAGGGGTCAAAACTTCAGACACATAATATACTGGGCGCTGAATTCTGAAGGCCTTTCCTTCTTCTCCCTGCTCGACCGTAAGTACTGTACTGACAACTTGTCCCGTGGCTGCAATGTAAAGCAGCAGAGGCTCTTTACTGATTGGGGCAGCAAGCACCGGCTGGGTGGAGAGCAGAGCTTTGAGCTCTGCAAATCCTGCATCAGCTTCTGGAGTCCACTTGAACTTGTCAGACTTCTTCATCAGTCGGTAAAGAGGCAACGCCTTTTCACCGAGACGAGAAATGAATCGATTTAGAGCGGCCAAGCAACCTGTAAGCTTCTGGACATCGTGCACACGCACAGGACGCTTCATCCGGAGTATGGTACCAACTTTTTCAGGATTGGCGTCGATTCCCCGTTCGGAAATGAGAAAACCGAGTAACTTTCCACCTGGAACTCCGAATGTGCACTTTGATGGATTGAGTTTGATATCATACCTCCTGAGGTTGGCAAAGGTTTCAGCAAGGTCAGTCCGGAGGTCAGAACCTTTCCGTGACTTAACCACAATATCATCCATGTATGCCTCCACATTCTGACTGATTTGAGTGAGTAAACACTTCTTAATCATCCTCATGAACGTGGCTCCAGCATTCATGAGGCCGAATGGCATGGTGACATAACAGAATCATCCAAATGGAGTGATGAAAGCCGTTTTGATCTCGTCGGGTCCATACAGACAGATCTGATGGTACCCGGAATAGGCGTCTAGAAAAGACAATCGCTCGCACCCGCGGTCGAGTCGACTATTTGGTCGATGCGAGGGAGAGGAAAATGATCTTTCGGGCAGGCCCGATTGATATGTTTAAAATCAATGCACATGTGAAGTGACTTGTCCTTCTTGGGGACCATGACAACATTGGCGAGCCACTCGGAGTGGTAAATCTCTCGGATGAACTCCGCTGCTAAGAGCCGAGCCACCTCCTCGCCAATAGCTTTCCTCTTCTGGATGGCGGACCGTCGAAGATGTTCTTTCACAGGCTTAAATTTTGGGTCGACTCATAGACGGTGCTCAGCCAGCCCCCTGGGAACTCCAGGCATGTCAGAGGGCTTCCATGCGAAGATGTCCCAGTTCTCACGGAGGAACTGGATGAGCGCTTCTTCCTATTTGGAGTCGAGCATCATTGAGATGTGAGTCGGGGAAGCATTGGGGTCGGTCAGGTGAATGTGGACTGGCTTTGTTTCACCGAACGACTGAAAAGCTGATTCTGAAGCAGGCTTCTTGGCTCGTAGCAATTCACTGGGATCAGCAGTCTTCCGGTACTCTTGCAGCTTGACCACCGCCATCTGAGCATCAGCGATCTTTGAGCCTTTCTGAAAACACTCTTCTACTTTCTTCCGATTGCCTGTAATAGTGATCACACCTGTGGGGCCAGGCTTCTTCAATTTGAGATACACATAACACGGTCGAGCCATGAAGCGTGCATAAGCTGGCCTGCCCAAAATAGCATGATAAGCACTTTGGAAGTCCACAACCTCGAATGTCAACTTTTCCTTGCGGTAATTCTTTGAATGACCGAAAACCACGTCAGAGCAATCTGGCCGAGTGATTCAGCTTTCTTCCCAGGAATGACTCCGTGGAAGCTCATGTTACTGGTACTGAGTCTGGACATCGGAATGCCCATCCCTTTCAATGTTTCTGCATACAGTATGTTCAGGCCACTGCCACCATCCATCAGGACTTTGGTCAGTCGAGTGCCTTCGACAACTGGGTCGACCACCAAAGCTTGCCTCCCAGGGGTGGCAATGTGCGTAGGGTGATCAGACTGGTCGAATGTGATGGCAGTCTGAGACCACTTCAGATAACTAGGTGTTGCCGGAGCAACCATATTCACCTCACGGTTAATGACTTTCAGTCGACTTTTGCTTTCGACATCAGCAAAAATCATCAGGGTGGAATTGACTTGGGGGTATCCATCGTCACTATCTTCCTTGTCCTCAACTCTGTCCGACTCTTTTTCCTTGTCTTTGGACTGCTTGCCCTGAAACTGCTGGATCAGGAGCCGGCACTATCGAGTGGTATGCTTTGGGTAAATAATTTTACCCTCTTCATCTTTCTTGGTGTGGATGTGACATGGCAGATCCAAAACATCATTTCCATCTTGATCCTTAACTTTCTTGGGGTTCCAGGGCCCCTTGGGTTTTCCCTTGAATTTTCCCTGGGTTACGGCCAGGGCCTCCCCAGGGGAGGCTAGCTCGGCCTTCCGCTTCTGTTTCCGACTGGAATTTCCTCCGGTTTCTTGGGCGACTGCCTTGTGCTTGCCACTCCGGAGTCGATCTTCGTCTTCACCATTAGCGTATTTGGTGGCAATCTCCATCATCCGATTCAGAGACATCTCTCCAGTTCGACCGAACTTCAGATTCAATTCTCTGTACTTAACGCCTTCTTTAAAGGCACAAACTGCTTGATGATCTGGTACATTCTCAACTATGTGATGCAACTGATCCACCTCTAGATGTAATCCCTCAGAGTTTCATTCGGTTTCTGCACGCAAGACCACAATTCCGTAAGGCCTGCAGGTCGCTTGCATGTTCCTTCAAAGGTTGTGACAAACACTCGGGACAGGTCCTCCCAAGTGTAGATGCTGCTGGGTGCTAACTGATTCATCCAAGCTCTGGCTGAGCCCTCTAACATGAGAGGCAAATGCTTCATAGCCACCTCATCATTGCCACCGCCAATCTGGACAGCCACTCGGTAATCTTCGAGCCAAGTGTCAGGCTTAGACTCACCGGTGAACTTGCTGACTCCAGTCGCCAACCTGAAGTTGGGAGGAATCACCGCGGCTCTGATGGCTCGACTGAAACACTCTGGCCCCGAAACATGTACTCTGCTGCTGGAATCATCGGTGAGCTCTGTTCCTGTCAACCAAACCTTGAACGAGGATGGATCTCGCATCAAAGCCTGGGTCCCTGGGGTCGACTGGAATCCTCCGCCCAACACTATGAGGGCGTCTGTCATCCCGCAGTTGAGGCGCATATGACCCACTCCTCGGTGGAGGGGTTGGCACTCGACGTCGATCATCACGATCGAATCGGTGATCGTACTTCTCATTTCTTCTGTACTGACCGTGCCGGTCTCCACGTCCCTCACGCCTTGGGGGCGATCTTGGGCTGTGAGCCGAATGGACTGTATCTGTTGGAACGGATCGACTGTGGATCCTATTCCGCGACTGAGAAATAGCGGAATTCTGGTTTCCCGCTGCCCGGAGCAATGCTCTGATTTGCAAGAAGCCCCTGCCAGCCTCTGACTAGGAGGGCTGAATCGATTCTGCTATACGGGCCGCGGCTGCCAAATTCTGAACTGGGGTTCGATATACCTGCGTAGGCGGGAAGAGCTGATGTTGACTGGACTCGGGAGCTGATGTCGAGTACTCGCTGGAGATTCTCCAGTCGAGTGCGCTCGGCCAAGTTAGCCAAGCACGCGTCCTCCAAGGCCCGGGCCTCGGGGGTTTCTCCGACGATAGGAGTGTGGAGTGCATCCATGTTCTGGCGGCGAAGCTCCTCTCGCTGCAATGACGTGAGAGGTTCGGGGAGATACTCATCGTGGGGATGCAACGGGTCGCCCCCACCCGTTCCTCCATCGGTGCGAGGGAAACCGGGAGGACTGTGTGTTCCATCGACCGCCAGAACCTCAGCCGCTGGGTCGCTGCTGTCGCACTCGGATGCGGTCTCCGCGGAGCCAGTCGACAGGTCGAACAGGCCGTAGAGGGATTCGTCGGGCTCGATTGCCGCGACTTGTGGGGCTGCCGACTGGCGAGCCACGGCATGCCTCACCCACCTCTGAAGTCTCGACCGCCGGAGCGCTTGCGCCGGTGGGAGACAGGGCGGGAAGACGACACGGGGGCCGACCGATACTGGGTCGACGGCTGCCGCAGGAGGATGCCACGAACACATGCGCGGAAGTGCGTCACACCACGGACGGGGAGCGCATCGATGTCGAGTGGAGCCTCCTAAAGCCAAGCGGAGTCGTCGGCGGTGAATGTGAGCGCGCCAAGACGGATCTCGCGGCCCTCCACCAAAACTCCACACGAAACCATGATCAAATGGATCGGAAAAATCGCAACCTCTCCAACTAGGCGCTAAGACTCCTAGCCCCACGGTGGGCGCCAACTGTCGTGGTTCTAACTCTGACAGTGATGTAGGGGGGTATGTATGGAGAGGCTAGATCTCAGCTATGGAGAAGTTGTAAGCACACCAGGATGTACGAGTTCAGGCCCTTCGCGGATGAAGTAACAGCCCTACGTCTCGGTGCCCGGAGGCGGTCGATTGGATTATGGGTGTGTGAATAACAGGAGTGTGAACCCTTGCTACTGAGGAGGGGGGTGGCTTATATAGAGTTCGCCAGACCTCTCCCGCCCTCAGTAATGCAGGGTTAAAATACATTAAGACTGGGTGTTACTGGTAACGTCCCTAATAAAGTGCTATGATGACCATAAAGACTACTTAATGGCCGACCGTTTGCCTGCGGAGTGACTTTAGATCTCCTGGCAGTCGAGTGGTTGGCTTCGTGGTCGAGTGTCTTGAATCCGTCGAGTGGGATACCTTCAAGTCGATTGAAAGGTGACTTCTTCTAGGGATGTCCTTGGGTAGGGCTCTTAGGACAGGTCCATGCCCCTACCCTAGGTACATAGCTTCATCAGGTAGCACACAAAGTGTTCCTCTGGTAAACGGGAGTTGCATAATCTCATAGTCATAGGAACATGTATAAGTCATGAAGAAAGCAATAGCAACATACTAAACGATCGGGTGCTAAGCTAATGGAATGGGTCATGTCAATCACATCATTCTCCTAATGATGTGATCCCATTAATCAAATGACAACACATGTCTATGGTTAGGAAACATAACCATCTTTGATTAATGAGCTAGTCAAGTAGAGGCATACTAGTGACGTTTGGTTTGTCTATGTATTCACACAAGTATTATGTTTCCGGATAATACAATTCTAGCATGAATAATAAACATTTATCATGATATAAGGAAATAAAATAATAACATTATTATTGCCTCTAGGGCATATTTCCTTCACGCCCACCATTGATGTCGTCGAGCCGGCGCCATGGAGGTCGACGGCACCGAGGTCGCCAACGCCGTTTACGTCCACTTCATCAAAGATGGTGCCGCGGAAGACGACGACATGGAGCACGCCACGATGCCGCCCACCATTGATGTCCTCAAGCCGGCGCCATGGAGGATGGCGACACGGAGCTCAACATCATGCGGCCCATCGTCTACCTTGTCACACCGAAGAGATGCCGTTCGAGATGGAGACCTATGGTTCGCCGTCACGCCCTTCGCCTGCTTCATCGAGACATAGAGGACGAAGCAGCGGGAGCCTGCCTGGACGCCGCCCGCCGACGACTTCGTCAAGCAAGCGCCAGCAACAACACCGACACGACATGGAGCTCGAATCATGCAGCCCATAGTCTACTTCATCACACAGGGATGCCGTTCAAGATGGCAACCCGAAGCCCGCCATCACACACCATTCATTAACTTCATCAAGTAGGCGTCATGAAGGGTGACGTCACGGAGCTCAATATCACGCAGCCCCGTCCTCTACTTCGTCGCACTAGGGGGCACCCAGGCGTGGACGCCACAAGGCCGCCGCCCTTCACAACGCACACATCCATCCATCAGGAGATCCATCCATTCACCACGCACGTCCTAAGAGAAGGCTCGCCAGCGCCACATCCATTCGTCGCCGGCGCTACATCCATCCAACTCACCAGGCACCAGCTAGCCATCACGCCCATCCATCCAACACATGGCAAACCCATTCACAAAACACCAGGGGCAGAACACATCTTGCAGGAACCGCAGCCGCAACGGAGACCGGCGGCCATCCATGCAAGGGCGGCAAGGACTTCGACGACATGAACACCAAGCTCATTTTTCCTGATGATGAGATGATGGTCTAATTACAGTTTCTCTTGCATCTCTCTCTGCCATCCAGCATACATGCACTACACGTAGAGTATGTGCCGGACACCGGAGACGATGCTTGCGTGATCGCGTCGTCGCCGCCGCCAAGGACGACTGCACCGTATCAGAAAACTGCATCGACATCGTTGGGGGTTGTCTACGCCAGGCCCTTCACTTGCAGGTGTCACGTGGCTGGCGATTACTCGGGAGCACCGGAGCTCTCCAACAACGCAGCCCAACCGCTAGCCCCGGCGCCCTACCATGCGGCCTTCATGGCGCTCGGTGAACACCTCTTGGTGTACATGCGACTAATAGGGCCACGGTGAATAGGTTCATGGCAAAGGGTACACCGGCGTACAGGTTTTGCATCACGCTCTTGGAGGAGACGAAGTGGCGGAACCGAAGCTCGCTGACGACGCAGCCTGAAACTCGCCTTTCCCTTCACGGCGTACAGGTCCTTGGTGGAACCAATGTCCGCGAGGACGGGTCTAAGACCGGCTCTTCCTTTACGAGGCACGCGTCCCCGACGAATAGGTCAATGGCATACAGATCCTTCGTCGAGCTGGAATTTGCAACAGCGCTGTCCAAGGCCGGTCCCTCCTACGAGAGGTGCACCCACTGTGGCGGACAGAGCAGCGACGTACAGGTCCACGGCGTCGACAGCGTACAGGTCACCCCTTGGCGTAGCACCAGCCCAGCGTGATGTGGCCTCTACAACGCTACCTTTCCACAGCCTCGTGAGGCGGCCCCCCTTTGTCTTGGCAGACCGCCGAATACTCGGCGTCTAGCCGAGATGAGGTGCCAACCACCATGACCACGCCCATGTGAGCGCGTGTTAGTTTTTGCACTGACGCCAGTCTCCCCAAACCGTTACACCCGCAAGGCGTAGCCCCTTGAACACCCCGATGAAGTAACAGGTCGTCAAGAAGTCTAAGCCGAGCGTGACCCATGCTACCCCAACACCAACTACTCCAACGCCGCCAAGACCGACGAGGCACGACGGCAAGGGCGGGCGCTGCCACCGCTAAGGCCACGCCACTTGCGGCGTGTGTACCGACGAGGACAAGGGCTCTGCTGCTGCCCACACACACATCACCATCATCATGCATGGAGGACGCGAAGCGAAGACGACGAAGACGACCACATGGCTTAATCGGAGGTATCCTACGGAGAAACCCGCGGGTGTAATTAACCGGGAGCCTTCCGAGGCCCCGTGAACCAGGAGACCGCAGTCGCCACAGTCAGGCTGGCCGCGCTAGTTGGCCACGAAGTGCACTTTTTTGTTTACGGGATCTTGTAATTTTGTTTCTCCAATGAGATTAATGAAATACTCGTTTCCCATATCCATTTCTTTGTGTACTACGGTACACTGTCACGCCCGCAAATTTTCTTTTCGTCTTCTCGCGGAGAGAAATACGCTCCCCTTCCCTTCTCGCGGAGTCTTAGATATTTTTCTCGTGTCAAACAGGGACGAAAAAAATCTACGAAAAAAACCAGCGAAGGTGGGAGAAGGTACCAAAAAAATCATGAGAGGTGGGACAGAAAAACCTGGAAGCAAGACTACCAATTGTTCCATTAGGAGTAGAGATATGTAGTTAGCACAAATACTTCACATCAAATGTCTTAAAATATGTAATAGAGAGTACTCACAGTAGAAACCGGACGAACAATTCTTTACCATCCCACCAGAGCATAAAATAAAAAGTAAAATAGCCGGACACATCCCAGCCATTTCCTAAATTAATTTCATCTTGAATATAGTGATAAAAAAATGCATGTATTTTGAATGTTATGATAATGAAATATATAAATTTACCAGACTATACTCGTTGGAATACCAAGCGGAAATAACGTTGTCATCTAGATACATCTGAATGCCCGTGCGTTGCCATGGAACAACAAATTTAATACGTTAATAAAAATCATTTTAATTCACAACATGTCGCTTGCAGCTTATGATTTCTTGCAACAAATATCATTAGATATTACTGTTAGACAAAATCATGACTACTATTAAGACAACATCCATGACTGCATTCAAATTTGAGGTGGTATAATTTTATGACACATAACACGTATATTATCAATTAAATTTGCTGGTCAAAATTAAATCACACAGAGAGTATATACAGGCTACTTTTCTTACAAAATTTGATCTATGAATACATCTTCTCTTCCCCCATGCAATCCACCTCCTCAGCTTTGCCACAAGCTTTTTTTGCAATAAAAGCCACACTTTAATAAGAAAATGAGAAGTACATCATTTGGTAATAACCACACATGCAACAATGGACTTGAATGTCGCTAACTCTGCTCTGTACTACAACGGGTTCTGCCTTTGCTATACACGACGCTTCTAGCAACATCACAACAAATGCTCTGTCAGCTAACAATCATACAAACATCTGTCATAATGGTTAAATGGTGCTTTTGTTGACACGTGTATACATATCGTCGACATATTTCAATGGGCATACACTACTTTCCATGTGTTACATCAAAATATATGACCACAACATCTGCTCTCCTTCCCCTCCTTCCGTCTGCCACCGAGACAGGGACCTAGACTTTGTGCTGCTCTTATTGATTTAATGAAAAAAGTTATTTATCTCTGTTAGAACACAAATGCTTAGATAGCATCTGCATGTCAGGGAAGGATAATGTGGCTTGGATAGCATCTGCAAGTTAGGAAAGAATTATGCGACCGTGTAATATTTGGACAGGAACAAAAGTCATGAAAACATAAAAGTAAAGTTCATGAAGACACAAACGATACTGTCTTATCACTTCTCAGGTTTTAACTTTCTTATTACCAAATTGGCTCAAATATCTACCTATAGTCTGGAAAATAAAATTAAACGAGATCACGCAATCAAGATGGAGGTTGTCATGCATTTTTCTCTGTGCAGATCATCAACATGAATAAACAGGTATATAAACAGAAAAATGATGAAATGGAACTTATTCAGCCGAGTGGTCTTAGAGCATTGTATAAAATTGATACTCCCTCCGATCCATACTACTTGTCTCAAACAGATGTATCTAGCATTGATATACGTCAAGATATATCTGTTTCAGCGACAACTAATATGGATCAGTGGGAGTAATAGATCATGCAGTCAAGTGAACAATGGACAAAGCACTAAACATTTCTTGGGTGCTCACACACTCCACAAGTGGACGGTACTCTTAAATAACTATGATAAAGGGATTTCATCCAAAAATACTATGTTGCAGAAGATGTTCTGGAATATCAATCTAAAGGAGATAAATTATCAAAGCTATAGAATGATTGGCTCGGTATCTTGTCTACAATTTAAGATTAACAATTATTTGACAGTTTCTCATCAAGCGGGGCTTTAAATACTCATAGTTCCATTCTTGACGTGGAGTTCAAACGGCGCAGTGAGAATTTCTACTAAAAAATTAAGATGACGTATTGACATGCAAGTTCAGTTTAAAGGTTAACTTTAATGCCAACCATAAAACGACTGGAAGTGCATCTACGCATGGATGTTATGGAGCTTTCAAGTAGTAACAATAAAGTGCAGAGATAATAGTGTGCCTCTAAATATAAGACCATCCAAGTAACAATATTTTTGTTGTCAGTACAAATGCAGTTGATGTTGCCAAAATAATTCATCTTCTTGGTCCATAAAAGAGGAGAAACTTAACACCAAAACATCTTATCATAGGTGATCCAAGTTGTTTTCTTGCGAGAGTGGGAATTCTTGGAATATCCTTTAACCAAATAGTTCGAAATGGACATCACTTTATTCAGGGGGTTCGTTCCATGGAATTTACCTTTTCACATAGCAGGAGCAGAAATCTGTGAGGATGAATGTCTCCATGATTTGTGACAGGAGAACTATAGCTCACCAGCACGAAGCCAACATACAGCCACGAGTAAGCAAAACCTACAGAAGACATTTTAGTAGTTTAACGATCAACGCTTCCTCAAAAAAGTCTATGACAGCCCAGCTTTTTTATTCTTATAAAAGAAAAGTACAAGGAACACCTGCGTTTTACAGAGCAAACTAATGGCAGAGGTAAAAACAAATCCCCACAGATCAACACAACAGTCTGCTGGGAACAAAAGAGCACGGAGCAGGCGCACACATAAAAAAAATAGCAGTGCACAGTCTATCATATATAGACTTGGTTTTTGTCTTGAACAACTCAAGCAGCTTCTGTTGGCGCCGCCTCCTCGCAGCGCCGCTCTTCTTCTTCCTCGAGCTGTCTCGCACAACTCTCTCTCTCTCCTTCTCTCATCTCACACAAGAACACACACTACGCAGAAAACACAGACGTACACACACACTTCACCAAGAAGAGCACACAAGCTTTGCCCAGAGGCACTCTTACTTGGCAGCCACAAGTGCTACATCTTTTCCTTCAGCCCTCTCGGCCTCATTTTCATTAATCTAGCCCACTACACACGTCCACCTTCTGGAATCGCTCCACACAGTGGATAACTCGGCCGGCCAACGTCCAGTACACAAACACACCCTTGGACCACGCCACTAACTCAACTGATCCATGCACTCACCTAGCTACATGCAGCTGCATGCTAATCTACTTGACCGAATCAGTCGGCAACATCCCAACTAAGTCACGCATGACCCTATCTCTGTCCTAGAATCTCTCTAGGAGTGGATCACCGGCTAACAACTTATGCATGCATGCTGACTACCTTGGCCAAATCACTCGGCCACTTAACAAATCCTGACGACCTAATAGTAACGTGAAGAGCACACTTGCATGTATGCAACACATGTCAAGATTAATTCTAACATTTTTCCCTTCTAATCTTGACATGGTGGCTCACCAAAGTTGTCACGGATGACACCTTCGCGGCGTCAAGATCCACTCCATCTCGCCTTCATGGATGCCGTCATAGCATCGATCACGCGCACCGTGTCGTTGATGACGCCATCGCAGCATCGAACTCAACATCACCATCATGGCCTTGACCATACCATCGCAGCAGCGCTCACCACGCCGTCTTGTCGCCGCATCACATCACAACTTTTGTTGGCTTTGCACCAACTTGCCATGATGACGATGACATCGCACCACCGCCGTCGGCATCACACTGACTCTCCTTGAGATGATGGCATCGCGCCACCATCATCTCCTCTCAACGGCATTGCACCGATGTCTTCATACGGCAGCTTCGTGCTACCATCTCCACCTAGAGGCACCGCATGGCGCCGTTGGCCTCCATCTCACATGGAGTCCGCCGCGCCACAGACGACGCCGTCATAGCGTAGGTCACCATAGACCATGTTGTCGTGGATGACGTCCCCGCGACGCCGACCACCACACCATCATCATCTTGCGGCATCGCACCGCAACCAGCCACCAGGGACATCGCGCCACCGACAACCTCCACCACGCGCCGCCATCCTCCACCTCACATGGAGTCGGCCGCGCCGCCATCGCCGTTGCCGCAGCTATTGCCTCCGCCACTGCTACGCCGGTCACCATAGCCGCCGGCACCGTCGTCCCCGCTACGGATCAACAAGGCTCTGATGCCAATTGTTGGCGCCGCCTCCTCGTAGTGCCGCTCTTCTTCTTCCTCGAGCTGCTTCGCACAACTCTCTCTCTCTCCTTCTCTTGTCTCACACAAGAACACACACTACGCAGAAAACACAGACGTACATGTTGGAATTATGTGTCCTACAACTATATTCAAATTACTAGGAATTACTAATATATCGGAATACCTCATTATGGAATTATACATGTATTTATGCATGGAATTACTTTACATGATTATCATGGAATTATCACTTGTTGGAACGTACTTAAGTTATATGCTTAAGGAAGCTGGTCGATTATCAGTGGAATACAATATGATATATATATTGGAAAGACTACCCGGGTACAGTGATAATCGGAAGGAGCTAGATCATATAGTTAGATTACAACCCTAATGTTGATCTACATAATTAGAGAAATTTACACTCTATTATGACGCGTTGCTCATAAGCGCGTGCTTCGGGGACACAACGGGTAGAATCCGTTAACAGACAAATTTGATCGTGGTTGGTAATTTGGTCTGGAGTCTATCACGGAAAACTAGTTGAAAAGACTAGGAATCTTATCTGTATAAGAGATGGACTCTTTGGAAAGACAGTATAAGAAGGTCCCTACACCCTAGCCTCAGAGATGCGAATTGTGAGCGGCACCACGGATAAGCGCAGAGAAATTAGGGGGTAGACCGCAAACCCTAAATTTCTAACAGTACACACACACTTCACCAAGAAGAGCACACAAGCTTTGCCCAGAGGCACTCTTACCTGGCAGCCACAAGTGCTACATCTTTTCCTTCAGCCCTCTCGGCCTCATTTTCATTAATCAAAGCAAGTACATATATACGAAGACTTAGACAGCCCACTACGCACGTCCACCTCCTGGAATCGGTCCACACAGTGGATAACTCGGCCGGCCAACGTCCAGTACACAAACACACCCTTGCACTACGCCACTAACTCAACTGATCCATGCACTCACCTAGCTACATGCAGCTGCATGCTAATCTACTTGACCGAATCACTTGGCGACATCCCAACTAAGTCACGCATGACCCTATCTCTCTCCTAGAATCTCTCTAGGAGTGGATCACCGGCTAACAACTTATGCATGTATGCTGACTACCTTGGCTAAATCACTCGGCCACTTAACAAATCCTGACGACCCTGCTTCGGGCAGCGGTCTTGGCTGCGTTCGGCGGCGGCGGCTGGGTCGGCGGCGATGGACCATCTGACCTCGGTTCGGCGGTGGCGGCATGGAGGGCCTGGTGGTTGGGTCGGCGTCATGTGTGGTTTGCCCTCCGGACAGATCTGATCTGGTCGGTGCGACCTGCTCAATGTGCGGCAGCTCAGATTGGCGGCGATCCGTGCACACGATACTTGATGGAGGTTTCTCGAGCGGATCCAGGTGAAAACCTAGTTCTCGGCTTGATGCCAAGACCGGCGTTGGCGGCACTCTTTTGTGTCATTACCTTCTTGAAGGCATCACCGTGGAGAAGCTCCAGACCTCTATCCGCTACCTCCGGGGGAAACCCTAGATCAGTTGATCAGATGACGGCGGCGCGTTGGTGTCGTTTCCTCCTTGGGGGCGTCATTCTTGGAGGCGTACACGGGATCGAGGGACCAGTGGGCGGATTTTTTGGTGGAGCGGTGCTTCATCCTACACATTGATGATGGCGGATCTCAGCAGCGTGGTGCAGTGGAGACTCAGCGCCCGATGCGCGGTGATGGACTGGCATAGGAGGAGGTTATTGTCTGGCGTCATGATGGCGTCGATGGCAGAGTGGCCTGACAAAGGTAGAAGCCTCAATATCTGCTATGAAGACGGACCAGTGGAATATGGCGGCGACGACACATGTGAGTGCGTCAGACCAGTTTATGCCGCAGACCCGGTATGTGGCTCGGTTGGGGCTTCTGGCTTTTGGTGATAGGCTTAGGTGAGTGGACTGGGTATTTGGCCCAGCGAGCGCCCCTTCATCATATGGATAGGAGTAGTGGCATATGATGCCAAGATGGCGGTTTCAGGCATATTGTTGTAATACTTTGTAAGGTTCTCGAGAATAATCAATAAAGTGGCCGCATGCATCTTCCAGATGCAGAGGCCGGGGGTCATCCTCCTTCTCTAAAAAAAATCCTGACGACCTAATAGTAACGTGACGTGCACACTTGCATGTATGCAACACATGTCAAGATTAATTCTAACAGCTTCCAAGTGGACACATGTACACCTGTATTTGGAATTTAGAATTCCTTGAGATGCCATCATGAGCAAGTATCAGTTTTGATCCATAAAACAAGTGATCTCTCTTTTTCTAATCATTATACATCCTATAACATCATTAAATGTTATCAATCTATATCTATAAAAGATGCAAAATATCAATCAAATTACGATCTTAACTTTGGAATGAAAGTGAAATCGAGTCATGATATCTCGCTGAATTCGACATTGCATATGTTGTCCAACTTGAGTACAAGTAGTCACCAACAAGACCCTGCTAACTAACCTCGTACAGAACCTTTACCTCTAGATCTAAATTGGCGAACTTGCACGGAAATTGGAACTAATTTTTAGCATAGAGGGAAAGGGGAGAGGAGCACTCACCTGCCACGTTGCATGACCTTCATCGACCCAGCAACATTCCAAGCCAAGATATGCCATCAGTGTTCTAAAAATCTGCAGAACATCCTGTAAAACATTAATTGTATCCTACATACAGAACAGGAGCAAGATCGATGCATGCCTGTAAAATCAAGAACCACTAAATCTGATTCATACACAAAAGAGCACGGGAGAGCTTATGATATCCTGCTAGGCTACAGCCAGCACCACCCCTCCACCACGACTTCCTCGTCAGTCCAGTGGCCGGTAGCCACATTAACGTGAGGAAATGCGGGGGTGCAGACCGGCGAATATAAACGATGCATGTAACAGTTGAGATATAGAAAAATAAAGAGAATCACTCAAACTAGGAGGGCCAGGATGTTGTTCTGTAGGCGATAATGGATTCGTGAAATAAAGCGGAGGGGGGCGGGGGGGGGGGGGGCTATTTCGTCATAATGGATCCGTGAAATCTGTGGACAGGAAAAGAGATTCACCACGCGTGACTTTCATGTTAACTGAAACTACACAGTAATTGGCAAGCTTGCATGCCTGCAGGTCGACT
>NW_024113534.1:0-16113 GCF_003073215.2 Triticum urartu
TCTGCCTTGTGCCCCGTTCTAAGGAGGGGTCAATGTATCAAGTGGGCGGAGCCGAAGTGTGGCGCATCGCCGGGACCGGATATCTGTCCAGAACCCCAAAGAAGGCGTCTGAAGACTGTCCCTCGGAATGGTTTTATATAGAAGACGTCCTGCTGCCAGATCCTGTCCAGATCGGCCTCCCTGAATTCGACAGTGCTCCCCTAAAGAAGCGCCTAAGCTGGCGCCCACGGAGCCCTCAGAGGGAAAGTGACAGGGACATCATTTACCTGATGAGCCGAATAAGATTGTTAGCCCATTCCGGACTAACCATGATCGGGGTTATCGCCGAATGCATTATGCGGGGGGTGCAGCCGCTTCAGTATAGAAGCCACCCCATGTGGGACTTCAACGGGGAGGACGACGCCACCCGCTACGGCCGTAAGGGGCCGGATTCAGCTGCCGCTCTACTAAAGATCTTGTCCACTTTGTATAAGGGAGAAGAGGAGGAATTTCTCCGCGTCAACCCACAGGGTGGATTCTCTATGCACAATCCCCCAAGCTGGGTAAGCGGTCGTATTTACTTGCCCATCCGTTTTGTATTCCCATTGTTAAATATTCAGTCTGACGACTTCAACGCAGGAACTGCGCCGGGCTGTTAAGGAAATAAGCAGCCCTCCTCCACAACCCGAGGACCCAGGATGGTCCCTCGACCCGGCCTCTCAAGAGGATCCGGACATATCTGTGGAGCTGATTGATGGAGTGTTCCATCAATTGAGCAAGGACAACGCCTTGGTGGCCATTACGGCCGATTACCCAGCGCTAATCCCGGCCCCCCAGGTAACTGAGATCGTAGTCCCAGTACCCCGAATAGGTGTCCGCCCTCTCGTGTTTTTAGTTTCCTGATTACAACCGAACTTTGTAGGGGAGGTTTTTAAGGCGGAAGGCCGAACCTGCGGCGACAAGCCAACGAGGGGCCGTAGGGCCCCGTGGGCAGAAAAGAAGTGCAGGCCGGACCGAGGCGTCAGCGCAAAGGTATGGCGCACCCCCTTATCCCAGGTGTTATACCTTCGAGGCACATTGACACTCGTGCTCTCTTCAGGACAAAGAGACCTCGCCGGACTATATCCGGAGAGGCTGCCAATCGCGCCTCCACCATCCAGGCTCCAAAGCCTGGTCCGGAGGCGGAGGCGAACGCAAGGCGCACGCTAGATGCTCCTCTGATGGAGGATGTGGACGGGTTGTCTGCCACCAACTCTGAGGTGGAGAGTGCCATGAACCACAGGCATCGCCGGACAATTCTTCGCGACGCTTGTTTCTCCCAAGGGGCGTTAGATGCCTTCAACACGGGAGACGCGTACCTCCGTGCCGCTCAAAATGGTCTAGCCAGAGCCACGGAGCAATATGTAAAAGACATACGGGTAAGAAAATTTTGGTAATTATATATATATATATACCAGTAGCCCTGAGACTTGAAACAGTTAGAATAACTGATTTAAGGAACATTTGTTATGCAGGTTCTTACAGAAAAGAATTCCCTACTATCCAAGGAGCTGGAAGAGTGCAAAGCCCAACTTGAGGCCGCACTAGCCGCGGCAGGGGAGCCCAAGGAGACCCCTTCTGGTAATATACACTTCAAAAGATAAGTATTTTGCAGAGCACGGCATGGGTGCGAATCTGACAAATGAAATTGCAGATGGCGCCAGATTGAATCCGGAAAGGCAACACCTCCTACGCCAACTAAGGGCTGGTGAGAAGGTGCTGACAAAGGTGAGGCGGGAGAAGAACGATCTCCAAGATGCCAACACCAAGCTGGGCGTCGAGCTGAAAGATGTTCGTGCCCAGCTGTCAGACTCCATGAAGGAGAATCAGTGGCTTCGGCGCGGCATATTTAGTAAGTGCTTGAACGAACCTTTGAAAGAAAGTTCGGCGGGGAAGTCGACTAACAGAGCAATGTCTATAGGTGTGCTAACAGGTCGTCCTGCAGAGGAGATGCCTGGTTCTACGGGTGACCTTCTTCCCGAGCTCTCGCAACTGCTCGATCGAGTTCAGCAGGCGATGCAAGGCGTCGCCCAGGCCCTGTGGCCATCCGCCTCCATGCCCGAAGGTCTTGGAGAGCTTGTGGAGAAGCTAAAGGGAGCATGGCGGCGCTTCCGTTTGTGGAAGATATTGGCCTGCCGTCAAGGCGCTAGGGAGGCCTGGGCCATGGTGAAGACGCGGTACGCAAAGGCTGACCCCAACCACATGGCCGAGGTCGGTCCTGTAGGGCCCGATGGGAAGGAGATCCCTGTAAGCTTAGTATACGGCCAAGTAGAGTTGGCCGCAAAGTATTCCCAGCAGGACTGTAAATTAGACAGCCTGT
Organism: Triticum urartu; assembly: GCF_003073215.2. Classification (NCBI taxonomy): domain Eukaryota; kingdom Viridiplantae; phylum Streptophyta; class Magnoliopsida; order Poales; family Poaceae; genus Triticum; species Triticum urartu. The sequence continues at coordinate 2,339 of NW_024113534.1, forward strand.
TAGATGGTATTGAAGAGGAATACAATCAGTCAAAATGAGTATGTAATTTAATTGACATTTATAATGCCTTCTAGCCGGATTGTAGATCATTTGTCATGGCCGACCTTTTCGCTTCAGTCTCGGGACCTGACGGTCCGAAGTGTGTCCGAATTCCCATGCGGTTATATAGGAACCGGGGAATGCATGGAGACCAGGCGTAGGGGTCATTAGTGCGGGAACAGACAAGTGCCCGACTAGTTATGTTATATTACATGGTTAGTAAGAAACATCTTCCGGGGAGAATAGTTCCGTTAGGGGTTCCTTTCCATGGGAGGCATGCCCTAAGGTGCATGTCCATGTTGCGAAAAGAAACGCAGGAAAAACATCTGGGGGCGTATATATAAAAATAAAAAAAGATCATCTTTAGTTCACCGACCGAATATTCCCTTAAGAATGCTAGCTTTCGGCTTCACCCAGCCTGAGGTACACGTCCGGCTGACCCGGCAGTAACAATCGCAGAGGTGCTCCCTTTACCACCTAGCCGAACAATCGGGAACGTAGGGGTAAGCACAGGAGCCAGGCAACCCAGCTTGGCCAAAACTTAAGTCATATCGATGCATATAATGGTGAATAAAAGGTACATGCAGAAGTGTGACACATGTGTTGGGCATGAAGCCCGTATGAATAAGCTTCTGTTTAAAGAAGCCCCCAGGTTTAATGAGCGCGGATAGCGCGTCCCTTTATGAGCCTTTAAAGGCTATAAGAGAGAGAGAGAGAGAGAGAGAGAAGAAGAGAAATGTAAGACAGAAAATATATATAAATGGACAGAGGAAGGAGACGAACACAGAGTCCGGCGCTAGGCATAGAATCTTCGGAGACGGGCTGCGTTCCATGGGTTCAGCTCGAGTCGGTTATCCGATGCATCCCGCAGGCGGTACGCTCCACCAGTCAGGACTTGGTCAATTATGAAGGGACCTTCCCGCTTGGGCTTGAGTTTGTCCTTTTTCTTGTCCGGTAGTCGTAGAACTAATTCGCCAACGTTGTAATTTTTGGCCCGTACTTCTCTGCTTTGGTATCTTCGAGCCTACTGTTGATAGAATGCGGAACGGGCTTTTGCCACGTCACACTCCTCCTCCAATGCGTCCAAGCTGTCCTGCCGATCGAGCTCAGCTTCTCTTTCTTCGTACATGCGCACTTGAGGTGAGTCATGAATTATGTCGCAAGGCAAAACTGCCTCTGCGCCGTACACCATAAAGAATGGTGTGTATCCGGTGGTGCGATTCGGCGTGGTCCGCAGCCCCCAGAGTACAGAGTTGAGCTCCTCTACCCAGTGCATGTTAGATTCCTTGAGGGACCGCACTAATCTGGGTTTGATGTCGCTCATGATAAGACCATTTGCATGTTCGACCTGGCCGTTAGTTTGTGGGTGATAGACGGAAGCATAATCGAGCTTGATGCCCATGTTTTTGCACCAGAGTTTTACCTCCTCGGCCATGAAGTTCGTGTCGTTATCAGTGATGATGCTGTGGGGGACGCCGTAACGGTGTACAACCCCGGATATAAAGTCTATCAACGGTCCGGATTCGGCCGTCTTAACAGGCTGGGCTTCTATCCATTTGGTGAACTTATCCACCATGACCAGTAAGTATTTTTGCTTGTGGGTTCCGCCTTTAAGGGGTCCAACCATGTCAAGCCCCCAGACAACGAAGGGCTAAGTAATGGGGATAGTTTGGAGGGCGGTGGGTGGCATATGGCTTTGGTTTGCAAAGAGCTGGCAACCGGTGCATCGTTGGACTAAGTCCTGAGCGTCTGCCCGGGCCGTCGGCCAATAAAAGCCTGTACGGAAGGCCTTTCTTACAAGGGACCGGGCTGCAGCGTGATGACCGCTGAGTCTGGCATGAATTTCAGCTAGGAGGTTCCGCCCCTCCTCTTCGGAGATGCACCTTTGAAGGACTCCGGTAGTGCTTTTCTTATAAAGCTCTCCCTCGTGGATTCTGTATGCTTTGGATCGCCGCACTATGCAGCGTGCCTCATTTTGGTCCTCGGGGAGTTCCTGCCTAGTAAGCTAGGCGAGGAATGGTTCTGTCCACGGGGCGATGACGACCATTATTACGTGGGCTGAAGGTGTTCTTTCATTGGCAGAGCCTCCGATTGTGTCAGAATGTTCGGTGTCGGGCAGTGCGGTTGGGTCCGGGCTGTTATTGTTCGGCTCCCCTTCCCATACTACGGATGGCTTGAACAGTCGTTCCAAGAAGATATTGGGGGGGACTACATCGTGTTTTGCGCCGATGCGTGCCAGGACATCTGCCGCCTGATTATTTTCCCGGGCTATATGGTGAAATTCAAGCCCCTCGAACCAAGCTGACATTTTTAGGACGACGTTGTGGTAAGATGCCATTTTTGGATCCTTGGCATCGAAGTCTCCATTTATTTGGGATATTGCGAGGTTCGAGTCCCCGCGCACCTCTAGGCGTTGAATGCCCATGGATACTGCCATTCGGAGACCATGTAAAAGGGCCTCATATTCGGCTGCATTGTTGGAGTCCGTGTACATAATATGTAGTATGTATTGAACTGTGTCTCCTATGGGGGACGTCAAAACGACGCCAGCCCCCAGTCCGGCCAACATCTTGGAGCCGTCGAAATGCATGATCCAATTTGAATATGTGCCGTACTCTTTAGGGAGTTCGGCCTCCGTCCATTCTGCGACGAAGTCGGCCAAGACTTGCGACTTGATGGCTCGCCGTGGCTTATAAGTTATGTCGAACGGGAGGAGCTCAATGGCCTTTTGCAATCGCCCGTTGCGTCCACGTCTCTCTGCAAATCACGGTACCCGCATTATCAAAAGATTGCGTACGCGGTATTCATGGCATCCCGGAAGCTACGACACTACTTTCAAGAGTGTTCAATAACAGTAGCCTCGGAAGTACCACTTAACGATATTATAAACAACCGTGACGCAACGGGCCGGATTGCAAAGGCCATTGAGCTCCTCCCGTTCGACATAACTTATAAGCCACGGCGAGCCATCAAGTCGCAAGTCTTGGCCGACTTCGTCGCAGAATGGACGGAGGCCGAACTCCCTAAAGAGTACGGCACATATTCAAATTGGATCATGCATTTCGACGGCTCCAAGATGTTGGCCGGACTGGGGGCTGGCGTCGTTTTGACGTCCCCCATAGGAGACACAGTTCAATACGTACTCCAGATTATGTACACGGACTCCAACAATGCAGCCGAATATGAGGCCTTTTACATGGTCTCTGGATGGCAGTATCCATGGGCATTCAACGCCTAGAGGTGCGCGGGGACTCGAACCTCGCAATATCCCAAATAAATGGAGACTTCGATGCCAAGGATCCAAAAATGGCAGCTTACCGCAACGCCGTCCTAAAAATGTCAGCTCGGTTCGAGGGGCTTGAATTTCACCATATAGCCCGGGAAAATAATCAGGCGGCTGATGTCCTGGCACGCATCGGTGCAAAGCGCAATGTAGTCCCCCCCAACATCTTCTTGGAAAGGCTGTTCAAGCCATCCGTAGTATGGGAAGGGGAGCCGAACAATAACAGCTCGGACCCAACCGCACTGCCCGACACCGAACATTCTGACACAATCGGAGGCTCTGCCAATGAAATAACACCTTTAGCCCACGTAATAATGGCCGTCATCGCCCTGTGGACAGAACCATTCCTCGCCTACCTTACTAGGCAGGAACTCCCCAAGGACAAAAATGAGGCACGCTGCATAATGCGGCGATCTAAAGCCTACAGAGTCGACGAGGGAGAGCTTTATAAGAAAAGCACTACTGGGGTCCTTCAAAGGTGCATCTCCGAAGAGGAGGGGCGGAACCTCCTGGATGAAATTCATGCCGGACTCGACGGTCATCACGCTGCAGCCCGGTCCCTTGTAAGCAAGGCCTTCCGTACAGGCTTTTATTGGCCGACGGCCCGGGCAGACGCTCAGGACTTAGTCCAACGATGCACCGGTTGCCAGCTCTTTGCAAACCAAAGCCATATGCCACCCACCGCCCTCCAAACTATCCCCATTACTTGGCCCTTCGGTCTGGGGGCTTGACATGGTTGGACCCCTTAAAGGCGGAACCCACAAGCAAAAATACTTACTAGGTCATGGTGGATAAGTTCACCAAATGGATAGAAGCCAAGCCTGTTAAGACGGCCGAATCCGGACCGGTGATAGACTTTATATCCGGGGTTGTACACCGTTACGGCGTCCCCCACAGCATCATCACTGATAACGGCACGAACTTTACGGCCGACGAGGTAAAACTCTGGTGCAAAAACATGGGCATCAAGCTCGATTATGCTTCCGTCTATCACCCACAAACTAACGGCCAGGTCGAACGTGCAAATGGTCTTATCATGAGCGGCATCAAACCCAGATTAGTGCGGTCCCTCAAGGAATCTAACACGCACTGGGTAGAGGAGCTCGACTCCGTACTCTGGGGGCTGCGGACCACGCCGAATCGCACCACCGGATACACACCATTCTTTATGGTGTACGGCGCAGAGGCAGTTTTGCCTTGCGACATAATTCATGACTCACCTCGAGTGCGCATGTACGAAGAAAGAGAAGCCGAGCTCGATCGGCAGGACAGCTTGGACGCATTGGAGGAGGAGCGTGACGTGGCAAAAGCCCGTTCCGCATTCTATCAACAGCAGGCTCGAAGATACCAAAGCAGAGAAGTACGGGCCAAAAATTACAACGTTGGCGAATTAGTTCTACGACTACCGGACAAGAAAAAGGACAAACTCAAGCCCAAGTGGGAAGGTCCCTTCATAATTGACCAAGTCCTGACTGGTGGAGCGTACCGCCTGCGGGATGCATCGGATAACCGACTCGAGCCGAACCCATGGAACGCAGCCCGTCTCCGAAGATTCTATGCCTAGCGCCGGACTCTGTGTTCGTCTCCTTCCTCTGTCCATTTTTTATATATTTTCTGTCTTACATTTCTCTCTTCTCTCTCTCTCTCTCTCTCTCTCTTATAGCCTTTAAAGGCTCATAAAGTGACGCGCTATCCGCGCTCATTAAACCTGGGGGCTTCTTTAAACAGAAGCTTATTCATACGGGCTTCATGCCCAACACATGTGTCACACTTCCGCATGTACCTTTTATTCACCATTATATGCATCGATATGACTTAAGTTTTGGCCAAGCTGGGTTGCCTGGCTCCTGTGCTTACCCCTACGTTCCCGATTGTTCGGCTAGGTGGTAAAGGGAGCACCTCTGCGATTGTTACTGCCGGGTCAGCCGGACGTGTACCTCAGACTGGGTGAAGCCGAAAGCTAGCGTTCTTAAGGGAATATTCGGTCGGTGAACTAAAGATGATCTTTTTTTATTTTTATCTATACGCCCCCAGATGTTTTTCCTGCGTTTCTTTTCGCAGCATGGACATGCACCTTAGGGCATGCCTCCCAGGGAAAGGAACCCCTAACGGAACTATTCTCCCTGGAAGATGTTTCTTACTAACCATGTAATATAACATAACTAGTCGGGCACTTGTCTGTTCACGCACTAATGACCCCTACGCCTGGTCTCCATGCATTCCCCGGTTCCTATATAACCGCATGGGAATTCGGACACACTCCGGACCGTCAGGTCCCGAGGCTGAAGCGAAAAGGTCGGCCATGACAAATGATCTACAATCCGGCTAGAAGGCATTATAAATGTCAATTAAATTACATAGTCATTTTGACTGATTGTATTCCTCTTCAATACCATCTAACAGGCTGTCTAATTTACAGTCCTGCTGGGAATACTTTGCGGCCAACTCTACTTGGCCGTATACTAAGCTTACAGGGATCTCCTTCCCATCGGGCCCTACAGGACCGACCTCGGCCATGTGGTTGGGGTCAGCCTTTGCGTACCGCGTCTTCACCATGGCCCAGGCCTCCCTAGCGCCTTGACGGCAGGCCGATATCTTCCACAATCGGAAGCGCCGCCGTGCTCCCTTTAGCTTCTCCGCAAGCTCTCCAAGACCTTCGGGCATGGAGACGGATGGCCACAGGGCCTGGGCGACGCCTTGCATCGCCTGCCGAACTCGATCGAGCAGTTGCGAGAGCTCGGGAAGAAGGTCACCCGTAGAACCGGGCATCTCCTCTGCAGGACGACCTGTTAGCACACCTACAGACATTGCTCTGTTAGTCGACTTCCCCGCCGAACTTTCTTTCAAAGGTTCGTTCAAGCACTTACTAAATATGCCGCGCCGAAGCCGCTGATTCTCCTTCACGGAGTCTGACAGCTGGGCACGAACATCTTTCAGCTCGACGCCCAGCTTGGTGTTGGCATCTTGGAGATCGTTCTTCTCCCGCCTCACCTTTGTCAGCACCTTCTCACCAGCCTTAGCTGGCGTAGGAGGTGTTGCCTTTCCGGATTCAATCCGGCGCCATCTGCAATTTCATTTGTCAGATTCGCACCCATGCCGTGCTTCGCAAAATACTTATCTTTCGAAGTGTATATTACCAGAGGGGGTCTCCTTGGGCTCCCCTGCCGCGGCTAGTGCGGCCTCAAGTTGGGCTTTGCACTCTTCCAGCTCCTTGGACAGTAGGGAATTCTTTTGTAAGAACCTGCATAACAAATGATCCTTAAATCAGTTATTCTAACTGTTTCAAGTCTCGGGGGCTACTGGTATTATATATATATAATTACCAAAATTTTCTTACCCGTATGTCTTTTACATATTGCTCCGTGGCTCTGGCTAGACCATTTTGAGCGGCACGGAGGTACGCATCTCCCGGTTGAAGGCATCTAACGCCCTTGGGAGAAACAAGCGTCGCGAAGAATTGTCCGGCGACGCCTGTGGTTCATGGCACTCTCCACCTCAGAGTTGGTGGCAGACAACCCGTCCACATCCTCCGTCGGAGGAGCGTCTGGCGCGCGCCTTGCGTTCGCCTCCGCCTCCGGACCAGGCTTTGGAGCCTGGCTGGTGGAGGCGCGATTGGCAGCCTCTCCGGATATAGTCCGGCGAGGTCTCTTTGTCCTGAAGAGAGCACGAGTGTCAATGTGCCTCGAAGGTATAACACCTGGGATAAGGGGGCGCGCCATACCTTTGCGCTGACGCCTCGGTCCGGACTGCACTTCTTTTCTGCCCACGGGGCCCTACGGCCCCTCGTTGGCTTGTCGCCGCAGGTTCGGCCTTCCGCCTTAAAAACCTCCCCTGCAAAGTTCGGTTGTAATCAGGAAACTGAAAACACGAGAGGGCGGACACCTATTCGGGGTACTGGGACTTCGATCTCAGTTACCTGGGAGGCCGGGATTAGCCCTGGGTAATCGGCCGTAATGGCCACCAAGGCGTTGTCCTTGCTCAATTGATGGAACACTCCATCAATCAGCTCCACAGATATGTCCGGATCCTCTTGAGAGGCCGGGTCGAGGGACCGTCCTGGGTCCTCGGGTTGTGGAGGAGGGCTGCTTATTTCCTTAACAGCCCGGCGCAGTTCCTGCGTTGAAGTCGTCAGACTGAATATTTAACAATGGGAATACAAAACGGATGGGCAAGTAAATACGACCGCTTACCCAGCTTGGGGGATTGTGCATAGAGAATCCACCCTGTGGGTTGACGCGGAGAAATTCCTCCTCTTCTCCCTTATACAAAGTGGACAAGATCTTTAGTAGAGCGGCAGCTGAATCCGGCCCCTTACGGCCGTAGCGGGTGGCGTCGTCCTCCCCGTTGAAGTCCCACATGGGGTGGCTTCTATACTGAAGCGGCTGCACCCCCCGCATAATGCATTCGGCCATAACCCCGATCATGGTTAGTCCGGAATGGGCTAACAATCTTATTCGGCCCATCAGGTAAATGATGTCCCTGTCACTTTCCCTCTGAGGGCTCCGTGGGCGCCAGCTTAGGCGCTTCTTTAAGGGAGCACTGTCGAATTCAGGGAGGCCGATCCGGACAGGATCCGGCAGCGGGACGTCTTCTATATAAAACCATTCCGAGGGCCAGTCTTCGGACGCCTTCTTTGGGGTTCCGGACAGATATCCGGTCCCGGCGATGCGCCACACTTCGGCTCCGCCCACTTGATACATTGACCCTCCTTAGAGCGGGGCACAAGGCAGAATAACCTTTTCCATAGCCCGAAATGAGCCTCGATACCCAAAAACAGCTCGCAGAGGGCTACGAAGCCCGCGATATGCAATACGGAGGCAGGCGTGAGATTGTGTAGCTGGAGGCCATAGAACTCCAGGAGCCCCCGGAGAAATGGATGGATTGGAAATCCGAGCCCCTTATTAAATAAGGGACGAGGCACACCCGCTCTCCTTTGGAGGGATTAGGGGCACTCTCCGCTTGCTCTCCGCCATTATAGATGGCAAGGCCGGCTCGAACCGGGACCATATAGGCCGGGGGGAGAAATCCCTTGGTCTGGAGCGTCACTAGCTCGCTATGCGGGATGGAGCATCTCTCCCAATATCCAGGCTGAGGGCTGGAAGGGCGAGAGGAGGGTCGCGATGGCTGGCCATGGTGGAATGGACCTTTGTCGGATGCGCTCTGATGAACACTCGCAAAGGGGGGAAGATGTGGTTTGGATCTAAATCCTCGTCCCCTTAAATAGGTCAGCTCATTTACGCGGCTAGGGGTGTGAATGTAAAAACACTCAGACTTTTCATATTCGTTTGACACGTGGGAAGCGGCCATTATTGGGCGTAGAAGCCAAGGAGCGCAACATCTACAAGAAACCGGACTTTATTCAACAGGTACACGGAATTTGGAGGAGAACCCGCCTTGCAATGCCGAAGACAATCTGCGCGCCGGACTCATCGTCATTGAAGCCTGGTTCAGGGGCTACTGAGGGAGTCCTGGATTAGGGGGTGTCGGATGGGACTATACCTTCAGCCGAACTCCTGGACTATGAAGATACAAGATTGAAGACTTCGTCCCGTGTCCGGAAGGGACTTTCCTTGGCGTGGAAGGCAAGCTTGGCGATACGGATATGCAGATCTCCTACCATTGTAACCGACTTTGTGTAACCCTAACCCTCTCCGGTGTCTATATAAACCGGAGGGTTTTAGTCCGTAGGACAACATACACAACAATCATACCATAGGCTAGCTTCTAGGGTTTAGCCTCTCTCGATCTCGTGGTAGATCTACTCTTGTACTACCCATATCATCAATATTAATCAAGCAGGACGTAGGGTTTTACCTCCATCGAGAGGGCCCGAACCTGGGTAAAACTTCGTGTCCCTTGCCTCCTGTTACCATCCGGCCTAGACGCACAGTTCGGGACCCCCTACCCGAGATCCGCCGGTTTTGACACCGACAAGCCTTCAAGCCATGTAACATTGGGCATCTTGCCCACCATGGCTCTGCCGCATTCCACTTGTTGGCCTCCCACCACCTTCGGCTTGATATTGAAGGTCTTTAACCACAGGCCGAAGTGGGGCCGGATGCGGAGGAAAGCCTCACACACGACGGTGAACGCCAAAATGTTGAGGATGAAGTTTGGGGCCAGATCATGGAAGTCCAGCCCGTAGTAGAACATGAGACCGCGGACGAATGGATGGAGGGGAAACCCCATTCCACGGAGGAAGTGGTGGAGGAAAACTACCCTCTCGTGAGGTTCAGGGGTAGGAACAATCTGCCCCGCAGCGGGCAGCCGATGCGCGATATTCGCAGCTAAGTATCCAGCTCCGCGCAGCTTCTTGATGTGTCCCTCCGTAACGGAGGAAGCCATCCATTTGCCTCCCACTCTGGACATGTTTGGAGAAGGTTGAGGGGAAGGATGTAGACTTGGGCATTGGAGCTCGAGTGCGCAAGAATGGATGATCAAGGAGGAAGAAGGCGTGGGTAGAGAAAGGTTAAACCTTATCCCCTTATAAGGGCGGACGAAACTATGCGCCCCCACTAGCCTGGTAAAACTCGCTTATCCCCCAAGCGCCGTAATTGATGGCACGGTTGGGTTACCCATGCCCGTATTGATGAGAATCCTATAATAAGGGGGACACAATCTTTGCTTTGACAAGACGTGTCAAGAAGCGGCCTCGTGTTATGTGCGGGGCTAGTTAAAGAAAAACGGTTCGAATGATCACCGTGCCATGGCATAATGTCATGTTGCCAAAACATGTCAGCAGATTAGATTTGTGGAAATATTATTCTCTCTACGGTGGTATGTAGAACTTATTTTGCAGGGTCAGACACTATCCTTTTATTCGAACTATTCTATGGTGTATCCGGAGGAGGAACCCGCCTTGCAATGCCGAAGACAACACTGCGCGCTAGACTCATCATCATTGAAGCCTGGTTCAGGGGCTACTGAGGGAGTCCTGGATTAGGGGGTCTTCGAAACAGCCGGCCTATATCCTTTGGCCGGACTGTTGGACTATGAAGATACAAGATTGAAGACTTCGTCCCGTGTCCGGATAGGACTCTACTTGGCGTGGAAGGCAAGCTAGGCAATACAGATATGTATATCTCCTCCTTTGTAACCGACCTTGTGTAACCCTAGCCCCCTCCGGTGTCTATATAAACCGGAGGGTTTTAGTCCGTAGGACAACATACAATCATACCATAGGCTAGCTTCTAGGGTTTAGCCTCTCCAATCTCGTGGTAGATCAACTCTTGTAATACTCATATCATCAAGAATAAATCAAGCAGGACGTAGGGTTTTACCTCCATCAAGAGGGCCCGAACCTGGGTAAAACATCGTGTCCCCTGCCTCCTGTTACCATCCGCCTTAGACGCACAGTTCGGGACCCCTACCCGAGATCCACCGGTTTTGACACCGACAATAGGCGAGGCCGAGCAGCATGGAGGAGGGTCGCCGGCGAGGAGGCCGCGCTGCAAACAAGGAGTGAAGGTTTCAACTTGGAAAGGAAGGCGAAAATAGGGGAAATGTGGCTTTTGGTAAGGGAGGGGGCGGGGAGGTAGATATTTCCACGGAAGCCAAAAATTTGGAATCGCTTCAGCGAAAAAACTGGCGCGCAAAGTGTCATCAGACACGGTCCCTTATTTAGAACAGTGTACGATATGTGAACATCACAAACGATTCAGACAGCTTAACCCGTGTGTTTTGAGTTTCAACATCAAAAATTTTGGTTCGAATTTCCCTGGTTACAATGGTCATCCACGTCATTGCATAATTTGGGTACACAAAGGAGACTAACTTCTTAATCAAGCAAGTTCAGCAATTAAACAGAGCTAGCTGACATAAACATTACTCTAACAAATTAAAGATCGGCGCTCTTAATTAAGCAAAACAAAGAGTACTACTACGGCTGGTGCTTGCTTATCTCCGCCTCCGCCTCCATGTCCAGCTCGCGCCCGATGGCCTCCTGGGGAAGGGCTCCATGGCATCAATTATACCATACTTGGCATGCATCTCGCCATCCGCGTCCGCCATATCTTTGGAATAGGCCGCCACGAGCTAGGCGTGGGCGGCCGCGATCTGGGCTCTGGCGGGCTCTGTCGTGGCAAGGTATGCCGCGCAGGAACAGACGGCTGCTCGAACTCTTCGGCCGCGGGTTGCCGACCGTTGTTGGAGAAGCTTCATTAGATTTGTGCGGTGACCGCCACGAGCTGGGTGTGGACAACCTCGACATGGTAGTGGGCGGCCTCCATCAGGGCTAAGGCCGCCACTGCGAAACAGAAAGCTGCTGTGCCGCTCTCGCCAGTTGCTATCCCCGAGGCAGATATTGTTGCCGCCGACTGAGAAGCAACATCGGCCGTTTGGGCTTCCTTGGCTGTCCGGACGCAGACCGCGGTCGCCCTCAAGAAGCTTGTTAGCACGCACCTGTCGGCTGCGGCCGCGCTCTCGCTGGAGTGGGCCGCTGAAGTTTCCCTCACGACGTGGGTCCACGTCCCCATCTTTCACCGGCGACGAATGAACAGTGAAATGATAGTTGGGGAGTGAGCTAGTGTGCTTGACACGCCGGCTGTGGACTGTAGCCGACACACCTTCTCGCGTAAGCCATATGCGTACTATACACTGACGGTGCTCCAAGATATTTTGTGCTGCATCTCACACGGTTGGTGATAATAAACTGTGTGCGATCTACTTGATTTATCTTCTTGATTTGAATTACGTAATGGGGTCACAGCTACAAAGGATGGTGTTTGAATTGCTAGAACATTTATCTGCAGTGAACATGCAACTATAGGTGTGTCGTAAAAAAATGGAATTATTCAAGGTTCGTTTGGACATTTTTATACATTAACTTGGTTTTGTAGGCATTTCAGGTGCATAATTCTAATTTGAACTACATGCAGATGCTCCAGTGCATATAAATAGGTTGAAAATCAAATATGTGTCCTTGGTTGCATGCTTAGGTCCCATGCAAGAAATGGGAATGAATGTCACACACCATGCCACCATCACTCGACCGCAAACATTAAGATGCCTGATTTTTAAATTCTAGTAAATCCAAAACTCATTTGAAATTCATGAAACTTGGCATTCTATCATGGAGCGGCATCAACATGCCGTGGTAAAACTTTTGTCCCATTTGGGGCAGGTTTGGGTATAAGCTTATCAGAAACCAGAGCTTCTCACGACAAGCGTGATGGTTTCGGTAGGGAATGTGCCACCTTTGGGGACAAAATGATATCCATTGCCTCTTATTGCTTTCAAAATTTTCCAAGTGTCAACATAGAACAACAGGAGTGTTGTGTTCAATTTTGGATATTTTCAGAGTTTGTTTGGACATTTTTATACATTAACTAGGTTTTCCAGGCATTTTATGTGCATAATTTAAATTTTAACTACATGCACATTCTCCAGTGCATATAAATTGGTTGAAAAACCAAATATGTGTCCTTGGTTGCATGCTTAGGTCCCATGCAAGAAATGGGAATGAATTTCAAACACCATGCCACAGTCACTCGGCCGCAAACATTGAGATACCTGGTTTTGAAATTCTAGTAAATCCAAAACTCGTCTGAAATTCATGAAACTTGGCATGCTATCATGGAGCGGCATCAACATGCCCTGGTAAATTTTTTGTCCCATTTGGGGCAGGTTTGGGTATAAGCTTCTCACAACAAGCGTGATGGTTTCGGTAAGGAACTTGCCACCTTTGGGGACGAAACGATATCCGTTGCCTCTTATTGCTTTCAAAAAATTTCGAGTGTCAACATAGAAAAATAGGAGTGTTGTGTTTAATTTTGGAATTTTTTGGGGTTCGTTTGGACATTTTTATACATTAAATGGGTTTCCCAGGCATTTTATGCACGTAATTCAAATTTGCACTACATGCACATTCTCAAATGCATATATACTGTTTGAAAAATCAAATCCATGTCCTTGGTTGCATGCTTAGGTCCCATGCAAGAAATGGGAATGAATTTCAAACACCATGCCACAGTCACTCGGCCGCAAACATTGAGATACCTGGTTTTTAAATTCTAGTAAATCCAAAACTCGTCTGAAATTCATGAAACTTGGCATGCTATCATGGGGCGGCATCAACATGCCCTGGTAAATTTTTTGTCCCATTTGGGGCAGGTTTGGGTATAAGCTTCTCACAACAAGCGTGATGGTTTCGGTAAGTAACTTGCCACCTTTGGGGACGAAACGATATCCGTTGCCTCTTATGCTTTCAAAAATTTTCGAGTGTCAACATAGAAAAATAGGAGTGTTGTGTTTAATTTTGGATTTTTTGGGGTTTGTTTGGACATTTTTATACATTAATGGGTTTCCCAGGCATTTTATGCATAATTCAAATTTGCACTACATGCACATTCTCAATGCATATATACTGGTTTGAAAAATCAAATCCATGTCCTTGGTTGCATGCTTAGGTCCCATGCAAGAAATGGGAATGAATTTCAAAACACACCTCTCAAAC
>NW_024113535.1:0-9509 GCF_003073215.2 Triticum urartu
CCTAGCAAACAGTCTTGCAGGCGGACAATAGTACTCATAAGAATAAGCAGAATAGTTCTTGGTCTTATGAACATGGCGGTTTGATGAACCGCTCTCATATTCATATGCCTGAGTATGGTTTCCCTACAAAACATTTGCGTTAGTGCGACTCAGGTGAGTCCTCTGTCTGTATGAAGCCTTTGGACCGTATGAAGCCTTTGGTCTGAGGTTTGTCTTCTTCACGTGAGGTGTCATGATGACATTCATAGGAAGATTCTCCAGACACCTTTTCGGAACCCAGATCTTCTTCATAGGCGGTCCATTCCTGCAGTTAGTACCAATGTACCTGGCAAACACTTCACCATTCTGATTCTTAAACAGTTTATAGTTTGCATCAAAGGATTCATCAATGATAATGGGGTTAGCACAAGTGAAGCCAGATAGATTGGATGGATCTGCTGAAGGTTCCTTTGCAGCAACCCACATGGTTTTGGGGTACTGCTCAGGTTTCCAGTAAGAGCCATCACTATTCATTTTCCTTACGAACCCAGCACCCTCTTTCCTCGAGTTTCGGTTCAAAATCTGCTTTTTGAGGACATCACATAGTGTCTGATGCCCTTTAAGACTTTTGTACATCCCCGTTTCAAGCAATGTCTTCAACCTAGCATTCTCATCAGCAATAGCAGTGGAATCCTCAGCAGAGGGGTTAGTTCCCACATCAACAGTTGAAGATATTGAAACAGTAGCAGCAGTAGAACATTCAGCAACAGTAGTAGCATTATCACGCTCAATGCATTTAAGAGATGGTGGTTCAAATCCTTCCTGAGCGGAGCTGATCTGTTCGGCGCGAAGTGACTCGTTTTCCTTTTGAAGATCTTCATGAGCCACCCTCAATTTCTCAAGTTCTTGCTTCCTTTGAAGATAATCATAGGAAAGCTTTTCATGAGTTGTTGAGAGAGTTTCATGACGACTTTCAAGTTCCTCATACTTAACGTGAAGATTTTTTATGTCTTCAATTAAGGATTCAGATCGAGTCATTTCAGCACCTAACAGATCATCGCTTCTGTCTAACAGTTTTTGAATATGTTCCATAGCTTTCTGTTGTTCAGTTGCAATTTTAGCAAGTGTTTTGTAGTTGGGTTTTGAACCACAATCAGAGTCATCGTCACTAGATGTTTGATAGTGAGTAGTGCGTGTGTTTACCTTGGCACCGCGTGCCATGAAGCAGTAGGTAGAAGCGGAGTAGTCCTTGTCATTTGCATCGGTGTCGGTGATGAAGTCATTGTCTTCAGTGTTGAAGATGGACTTGGCAACGTATGCTGTAGCCAGACTTGCGACGCCTGAATCGGACTCCTCCTCAGACTCCACCTCCGCCTCCTCAGAAGCGGACTCCTCCTCTGAATCCATTTCCTTGCCAACAAACGCACGTGCCTTGCCAGAATGAGCTCTTCTTGTGTGATGAAGACTTTGAGGAAGACTTGGAAGAAGACTTTGAGTATTTCTTCTTCTTCTTGTCGTCAGAGTCATATTCCTTGCTCTTCTTCTTCTTTTTGTTCTCATTGTCCCGCTGTGGACACTCAGAGATGAAGTGGCCAGGTTTCTTGCACTTGTGACATGTTTTCTTCTTGTAGTCATGAGCAGAAGCTTCATCATTCCTTGAGCTTGATCGGGAAGACTTTCTGAAACCTTTCTTCTTGGTGAATTTTTGGAACTTCTTCACAAGCATAGCAAGTTCCCTTCCAATGTCTTCAGGATCATCCGAACTGCTGTCAGATTCTTCTTCAGATGAGGAGACAGCTTTTGCCTTCAAGGCACGAGTTCGCCCATAGTTTGGACCGTAGATATCTCTTTTCTCAGAAAGCTGAAACTCATGTGTGTTGAGCCTCTCAAGTATGTCAGACGGATCGAGTGTCTTGAAATCAGGACGTTCTTGAATCATCAGGGCTAGGGTGTCAAACGAACTATCAAGTGATCTCAGTAGTGTCTTGACGACTTCATGTTTGGTGATCTCAGTAGCGCCGAGGGCTTGAAGCTCATTTGTGATGTCAGTGAGTCGGTCAAATGTGAGCTGGACATTCTCATTGTCATTTCGCTTGAAGCGGTTGAAGAGGTTGCGAAGGACACTGATTCTCTGATCTCTCTGGGTTGAGACGCCTTCATTGACCTTGGAGAGCCAGTCCCAGACCAGCTTAGATGTTTCCAAAGCACTCACACGGCCATACTGTCCTTTGGTCAGATGACCACAGATGATATTCTTGGCAGTAGAGTCCAGTTGAACGAACTTCTTGACATCAGCAGCAGTGACACCTTCTCCAGCCTTGGGAACGCCGTTCTTGACGACATACCATAGGTCGACAGTCAATGGCTTCAAGATGCATGCGCATCTTATTCTTCCAGTAGGGATTATTCAGTTCCATCGAAGACGGGGCACGCAGCGGAGACTTTAATTATCCCTGCAGTCGACATAGCTAAAACTCCAGGTGGTTAAACCGAATCACACAGAACAAGGGAGTACCTTGCTCTGATACCAATTGAAAGTGCGTTATATCGACTAGAGGGGGGTGAATAGGCGATTTTTATGAAAGTCTTCAAAACGTGGAAGTTTCGAAGACAAACGATAGAAATAAACCTATTACCATGCAGCGGAAGGTAGACTACACTAGGCAAGCCATAGTCAAGTATTCAATAGAGTGAAAGCACAATGACTAATAGCAGCAATGTAGTAAGGATCAGGTAGGAAGATATTATGAAGCCAAACAGAACACGCAGTCACTCAGTGAAGACAAAAGATAGTGCAACATACAATGACTTCACAAGGAGTAACAGTAAGTAAGGGAAGGGAAGATGAAACCAGTGACTCATTGAAGACAATGATTTGTTGGACCAGTTCCAGTTGCTGTGACAACTGTACATCTGGTTAGGGCGGCTAGGTATTTAAACCTAGGACACACAGTCCCGGACACCCAGTCCTGAACACGCAGCTCAGGACACCCAGTCCTCACCGTATTCCCCTTGAGCTAAGGTCACACAGACCTCGCCCAATCACTCTGGTAAGTCTTCAAGGTAGACTCCCAAACCTTCACAGACTTTGTTCACCGGCAATCCACAATGTCTCTTGGATGCTCAGAACGCGACGCCTAACCGGCTGAGGATGCACAGTCCTCAAGTGTAATAAGTCTTCAGATCACACAGACAAGAAGACTTAAGTGATGCCCAATTCTCTCTGGCTTTGGTGGTTAGGGCTTTATCCTCGCAAGGAATTCTCTCTCAAAGGCTTCGAGGTGGGTTGCTCTCAAACGACAAAAGCCGTATCTTCAATCTGAGCAGCCAACCGTTTATGGTTGTAGGGGGTGGGCTATTTATAGCCACTTGGCAACCCGACCTGATTTGTCCGAAATGACCCTGGGTCACTAAGGAACTGACACGTGTTCCAACGGTCAGATTTCAAACTCACACGGCAACTTTACTTGGGCTACAAGCAAAGCTGACTTGTCCGACTCTGGACAAGATTCGCTCTCAAAGTCTTCACTCGAAGACATAGGTTTTGGTTTGTTAGGCATCACTTCAGTCATTCTGACTGGTTCTCTTGGACCCCACTTAACAGTACGGTGGTTCCTATGACTCAACACAGAAGAAAGAACTACGAAAGATCTAAGTCTTCGAGCTCCATAGGCTTCATGTGGTGTCTTCTCTTGTCATAGTCTTCAATGTGAGTATCTTCATATACCACCTTTGACTTCAATGTCTTCATACATTTTTAGGGGTCATCTCTGGTAGGAAAACCGAATCAATGAGGGACTTGTACCTGTGTTATCCTGCAATTCTCACAAACACATTAGTCCCTCAACTAGGTTTGTCATCAATACTCCAAAACCAACTAGGGGTGGCACTAGATGCACTTACAAGACTACTTGACCAAATAAAAATCTAGCCTTGTCCTAATTTTAAGTCTTGGCAGATTCTATCGACTTAGCACTAGTCAAGCAAACAACCTACACATGCAATTCTAAGAGTATAGCAGCGGAATATAAAACATTGCACATGAAGGTAAAGGGAGGAGTTTGAAGGGAGAAAACGCAATGTAGACACGGAGATTTTTGACGTGGTTCCGATAAGTGGTGCTATCATACATCCACGTTGATGGAGACTTCAACCCACGAAGGGTAACGATTGCGAGTCTACGGAGGGCTCCACCCACGAAGGTTCCAGGAAGAAGCAATCTTGTCTATCCCACAATGGCCATCGCCCATGAAGGACTTGCCTCACTAGGGTAGATCTTCACGAAGTAGGCGATCTCCTTGCCCGTACAAACTCCTTGGTTCAACTCCACAATCTTGACGAAGGCTCCCAAGTGACACCTAACCAATCTAGGAGACACCACTCTCCAAAAGGTAATAGACAGTGTGTTGATGATGAACTCCTTGCTTTTGTGCTTCAAATGATAGTCTCCCCAACAATCAACTCTCCCTCACTGATTTGGATTTGGTGGAAAGATGATTTGAGTGGAAAGCAACTTGGACAAGACTAGAGATCAAGATTCATATGGTTGGAATGGAATATCTTGACCTCAACACATGAGTAGGTGGTTCTCTCTCAGAAAATGTATGATGGAAGTGTAGGCATGTTTTGATGTCTCTCTCCTTGAATGAAGAGTGGGTGGAGGGGTATATATAGCCTCCACACAAACTCGGTGGGACCAAATCGTAAAACTCGATCAGATTTTGTGTGGAGGCTATATATACCCCTCCACCCACTCTTTATTCATGGAGAGAGCCATTAGAATATGTTTATACTTCCAACATACATTTTCTGAGAGAGAACCACCTACACTTGTGTTGAGGTCAAGATATTCCATTCTAACCACATAAATCTTGATCTCTAGCCTTCCCCAAGTTGATTTCCACTCAAATCATCTTTCTACCAAATCCAATCCTATGAGGGAGAGTTGAGTGTTGGGGAGACTATCATTTGAAGCACAAGAGCAAGGAGTTCATCATCAACACACCATCTATTACCTTTTGGAGAGTGGTGTCTCCTAGATTGGTTAGGTGTCACTTGGGAGCCTCCGTCAAGATTGTGGAGTTGAACCAAGGAGTTTGTACGGGCAAGGAGATCGCCTACTTCGTGAAGATCTACCCTAGTGAGGCAAGTCCTTCATGGGCGATGGCCATGGTGGGATAGACAATGTTGCTTCTTCGTGGACCCTTCGTGGGTGGAGCCCACCGTGGACTCGCACAACCGTTATCCTTCGTGGGTTGAAGTCTCCATGAACGTGGATGTAGGATAGCACCACCTATCGGAACCACGCCAAAAATTTCGGTGTCTACATTGCGTTTGCTCCCTCAAAACTCCCCCCTTTACCTTCATATGCAATTGTTTAACTTTTCACTGCTATACTCTTAGAATTGCATGTGTTGGTTGATTACTTGATTTGTGCTAAGTTGCTAAAATCTGCCAAGACTTAAATTTGGGAAAAGGCTAGATTTTTATTTTGTCAAGTAGTCTAATCACCCCCCTCTAGACATACTTTCGATCCTACAAGTGGTATCAGAGCTTTGGTCTCCATTTGCTTTGATTTCCATAGCTTTTGGTGATCATAGCCTTGGTCTCACAACCTAGGAGAGTATGGCGTCTAGTGAGGGAAATTACCACCGTATACGTCCTTACTTTGATGGTACTAATTTTGCTAGTTGGAAGCATAAGATGAAAATGCATATTATTGGAAATAATCCTGCCGTTTGGGCTATTGTGTGTATTGGCTTGCAAGGTGAATTCTTTGATGGGAGAGAACCGAACCGTGAAGCTACCGCAGAAGAGTTGAAGATGCTGCAATACAATGCTCAAGCTTGTGATATTCTCTTCAACGGATTGTGCCCTGAAGAATTCGACAAAATCAGCCACCTTGAGAATGCAAAGGAAATTTGGGATACTTTGATTGATATGCACAAAGGTACCGACTCTGTCAAGGAATCCAAATTGGATGTGCTTCAAAGTCAACTTGACAAGTTCAAAATGAAGGATGGTGAAGGTGTCGCTGAAATGTACTCTAGGCTTGCTCTCATCACAAATGAGATTGCCGGCTTAGGAAGTGAAGAGATGACCGATAGATTCATCATCAAGAAGATCCTAAGAGCCTTGGGTGGAAAATATGATACCTTGTGCACATTGATCCAAATGATGCCCAATTACAAAGATCTCAAGCCAACATAAGTCATTGGAAGAATTGTTGATCATGAGTTGTCACTCAAGGACAAGGAAGAGCTTCACAACAAGTCAAGTGGTGCTTACAAAGCCTCATGTGATGCCCCCACATCATCAAGTGAGAAACAAGCCTTCAATGAAGAATTGAGCCGAATGGTGAAGAACTTCAACAAGTTTTACAAGAGTAGAAGCAAGGAAAGAATTTCCAAGTCATGGTCCCACAATGACAAAATATCTTCTAGTCGTGAGCGCAATTGCTACAATTGTGGAAGACCCGGACACTACTCCAATGAGTGTATGGCTCCCTACAAAAGAAGACACGATTCTCCCCCAAAAAGAAGAAGCAAAGAATCACCACCAAGAGAGAGAAGGAGTAGAGATGATCGTTATGAACGAAGATACTCACGGAGAAGCAAGGATTCGGAAAGGAAGGACAAGCCAACAAAGAGCTACACAAAACAAAGACATCAAGCTCATGTTGGTGAATGGATATCCGGCTCCGACTCCGACAATCACTCTGAAATAAGTTATCACTCCGACTCCGAATATACTCAAGATGAAGGTGTTGCCGGTCTAGCACTTGTGTCAACCAACTCCTACGACATATTTGACTCACCAAATGAAGGAATTGGAAGATGCTCCAAAGGTAACACACCTAAGGTAACACACCCCGAGAATAGTGATGAAGATGATTTGCTAGGTGATGATGATTTACTTGTTCACAACTCTAGTTATGAAAACTATGATGAACTTGCTATTAATCATGCTAATCAAGATAAAACGAATGAAAATGATAAGAACGAGATTAAGCATCTAACTAAAGAACTAAACACTCTTAAGTTAGCTCATGAAACTATCTTGGAAGATCATAGAGAACTTTTAAAGACTCATGCGAAGCTATGTTTTGAAAAGCTCAACCGTGAGCAAGAGCTTGAGTTCTTAAAAGCAATCAATGATGATCTTCACAAGAAAAGTTCTTCTTACATTGCCAAGCATTTACTCTTGTCTACTTACATGCCACATGTTAAATCTAGCAACAAGAACAAGAAAGATTCTTCCTCTAGTAGTAACAACAATCATGCTAAATCCAATGTTGTTGCTTCTAGTAGTTCTCTTGATTCCACTAATGATTCTCTTAGCCAAGTTACACTTGAGCAAGAAAATAGCTTATTGAAGGGAATTATAGAGAAAGTTGTTTACAAGAGTCTTGCCGGAAGCAAGCAATTTGAGGAAATTGTACGCAAGCAAGGAAGACACCGGAAGAATCAAGGTGTTGGCTTTGAACAAAAGTTCAATGCCAATGGAGTTGAGTGGGAAGAAGATTAATACCCCAAGACGAAGTTTGTTCCTCAACAAGAGAAGTATGATCCTACTTCTTTCCAAGGAACCCAAGCTCAAGATGATATTGCACCACAAGACCACAAGCTAAAAGGCAAGGACAAGCTTCAAGAGGAGGTTGATGCATTTGAAGAAGCACCTAATGCCTCGGTAAAGTGGGTTCCCAAGACTACATCAAGTTCCACTTCATCAAGTATGACTACAACTCCAAGGTGTCAGTGTACAAAAGTAGGGGATCTCCTTTTGCACCCCTTAACTTGTGCACGAGCAGTCAGAGCCACTCCCAAGGCCACACTAAGCAGGGCAGGGGAGGGATGCCGGAGCAACGCCAAGGCCAGAGACGCAAAGAGAGCAAGAGGGCGAGGTGGACTCCCCCGACAAGACTCTTGCCGGGGTGGCTTCCACAGCCTTGCAGGATCCTTGCCAGGGAAACTTACCTGACGCCAACAGAGCGTACCGCCCTTGAGCCCTAGGGGTCCCCGCGCCATATTGTAACCAAGGCTCGGGAGGCACCTTCATGGTGGCATGCAGATCTTTGTAGAGATCATAGACACGCAAGATCAGATGGAAACCAGAAGACGACGACCCTTGGCGAGATCCTTGCCGAGGAGGTCCACGAGACCCCCGGCAAGACCCTTGACGGGGACGACCAGGGTGCCGCAGCGAGACCCTTGCCGGGCCTCGGCAAGACCCTTGCCGAGGACACCCGCGAGGCCGCAGCCATGCCCGCGTCCGCCAAGACTCCACCGCCACTCCCATACAGCTGCCAGCTCGACCAGCTGAGTAGGCATCTGCGTGGCAGCACGCGGCCACTACACCAACTCAGCAAGCACCTGCGTGGTGGCATGCAGATCTTCGTGAAGGCTCCACCACCGCACCAGCCCAGGGGCCAGCCAACGTGGTGCTACAATGCCTCGTTAGCTTGGACATGCGTTGGAGCTAGGCGAGGCGACGAAAGCTGGGACGAGCTTCTTTGTCGTCCCCAATAAAGCAAGAGGGGCATGTCGGCAATGCATTAAATGCGTTTGTCCGACGATGCCAGGGGATAGACTTAGCCCCTGTACACCTCCTGTGTGCCACTGTGGCAACCCCTTTTTGTCTATAAAAGGAGGCCTGAGGCGTACTGGAGAGGGATTCAGATCTTTCGGACTAGAGAGCCACTTGAGCTAGTTCAAGAACACAAGAACACCTCAATACACAGACAAGCAGGACTAGGGTTTTACACGTCTTCGCGGCCCGAACCTGGGTAAACGATTTGTGTGCTGACCGCCAGACCTGCTCTTCGCACAACCCCACGCCCGCCAACCATAGAAGGGATCCCAGTGACCCCATAGGTGTCGTTTCCCACTGACATCTCTGGCGCACCAGGTAGGGGGTGCGCAGTTGTGAGATTCCGGTCTAGCAGTTAGTTTAGCAGTTCTTCATCGCCATGGCTCCCAATAAGAAGGCGATCATGGAGATCGGCTCATCGGGGGCCGAACGGCCCGTACCAGTGTGGGAGAGTGGTGGGCGGTCGCGGACGGAAGCCGAGGCGCGGCTCGCGAACACCCGCACCGCTCTGGCAGCCAAAGCCTGGCGAGCGGCGTCGTTCATGCGCAAGCCGACGGGCCACATGCCACCAAGTCCAAAGACGGAGCCAGGCCCCCCGCAGCGGCGCGGGGCCCTCTAGGGGCGGCATCGTGCCACCCATGGGTGGCGCGGTGACTTCCAGGCGCCTACGCTGGCGCCCCCGACGCGCTCTTCCCAGGCTGTGCGCGACGAGCAGCGTCGCCACGCTGGCGACCCTGGGCACTGTCGTGGGAAGAGTCTGTGCATCATTCGCGGGATGTAGAAGGCCAGCACGCGCGCAAAGTGCTGGAAAAACGGCGTACAGCCGCCGGGCTGTGATAGAGCTCCTTCTAACGTGGTTAGAAGTCGGAGCGCATCACGTCCATGTAGCTTTCGCCACCACCCACGCCAGCGGAAGCTTTGGCACGCGCAGTCAATTGACT